>NW_025422343.1:0-32500 GCF_011764305.1 Mustela putorius furo | reverse complement strand
AGGCAAAGCAAAGAATGAGGATGAGAGGTCAAGTTTCAAAGTGCCAAGGAGGCAGCACAGTGCATTCGGAAACTACAGCAAGTTCATGACAACCCACGCTGATCTGGCAGCATCACCTGGGAATGGAGGCTGAGCCCAGGGGTTAACACTGGGCTGAGATGGTTTGCATACTATATCAAGGAGGTGAGTACGACACATGGGGGCAAGGAGCTCCGGGGATTTCAAATACAATCGTAACCATATAGAGTATTTATTGCATCCAGCTGCCTCAAGGGGAATGCCACTATAGTTTATGTCGACAAGTGAACTGCTGGTCCGTAACTAGGTATGTTCCCGCAGGTGCGTGAGTGCCACCGAAGAGGTGATTAAAATTGGGGGGAGGACAATGCTTGATAGAACAAGTATCTGTGGTAATTGCGACTAGAAATTAAGAGGAACGTCGAACACTTGGAGCAACGAAAATTAATTGATCAGTGCTTCCCATGTGCCCCACACCCCTAGATTAAGGTGGTTAGAACACGAAGACCTTATCATCTTGATGGCCCCGCAAGCTGTTTATTAGACCAAAGTATTACAGAGGGCAGTAGCCACGACCAGCAGGCCCAAGTGCCATGTGCAGACTCTAAGAGCAAACTGCATTTGAGAGATGAAACGGTTGAATGTGGGATTTCTTATGTAGAGAGAAATAGCTGGGAAAAGGAGGACAATTGACATCCGAATCGGGACCCTTGCTGCCCCTACATGCATCCCCTAACAGAGTTGGTGAAACTTCCATTCTCCGAGATCTCTTGAGGGTCGTCCGAAATGATTTTTTCATTTGGGATGGCACATTCAGGATAATGATGGATTGGTTTGATTTCTTTTTCTTGTCCATACATGGACTGTTTCGTTTCTTAGGCTTCAGTGGCACCAAAATAGGGGTTTTTTGATCGTCCATAGTAAATCAGGACAAAAGCAAATGCACGGTACTATCTATGAAAAACTTAACCACGCAGAAGAAGCACAACTAATTCAGACTCCAGGCCCGAATGACCCTGTTAGGAGAGGTAAGGTTGGTCTGGCAACAGGGGTTATAGGGGGTATGACGCACTCCTGGCTAGAAATACGCTAGAGAATGCCCCTTCCGAAGGAGACCACCAGGAGAGGAGAGCAGTATGATGCTGATGATGAAGAATATTGTAATCAGGCAGAGGAAGGTTCTAAATGACAAAAGTTCCAGGATCAGAGTAAAACCTATGGGATTAAAAAATAAAAAAAAATTAAAAAAAGATTTTTTGAAAGGACTTTTTTTTTTTTTAGGACTTTAAACAAAGTCCTTTTTTTAAGATACAGTTGGCTGTTTAAACCAAAAGTACAAACTCACTGAGAGAATTCGCCGCATTATTATTGGGGTTTAGAAATGACCTGGAATGTAGAAAGACCCATTCTGGCAGAGAGGAAAAAATAGAATCACTAACAGTCCTCATGCCTTGCGCAGACAAGGCTCGAAATCCACTGCCTCATGAGACCATTTTTAAACGCTGTTCTCATAATGGAACGGAAGGTGTTATTTCCCTAAAAAATTTTATATATGTCATTAATTTTCTGCTTTGCAAAGCCCAATAGAACCTGGGAGCAGAAACTGGACACAAAATGACGTCATCACCTGTTTGACAGGAGGGAACCAGCCACCTTCTTCTTCAGATGCATGGGGAGAGACTTGGAGTGCTGACCCCTCCGTTCTTTTCATTTACCTTTACCGCCCTCCCTCCTTCGTCCCTGCCTCCCCCTCTGTCCTTCCCTGGTGGGGCCCTTTCTCGAGATGCCCCCTTCATTCCCGTTTCTCTTTTCTCTACAGGCCGGCCTTCTAGAGTTTCTTCTATCCCCCCAATTATTCCCTTCCTCTGAATCTCCGCTTTGGCCCCTTATCCCCTCCCTGCCTCGCTCCTTCCTCCCCTTTCTTGGCCCTTTGGTTAAGCTCCATCCAAGACTTCAGGCAGAGCTGGACGATCAATGCTCACTCGCTAGCTCCAGCCAACCCTCAAGAGAAAGTCACTCTTCGGTGGCCACCTTCCTGACCCCCTGGTCCTTCTCTTCCACTTATGTCAGCTATTGCTCTGAAGTCTGAGGAGGACAGAGCGGGGCTGCCGCCAGAATCAGGCCAGGAGGAGAAACCAAACCATGTGTCCACACTGTCCCCCAGTCGTACTGCTGCTCTGAGAGCTTTTTTCCCAGAAGTCCTTCAACAGGGTTAGGATTTAGGGGCTTCTTCAGAAACGGGAGTGAAAACAGCCATAGGTCAAAAGAAAAGCTATGGCCCCACACACAAAAATAATAATACAAATGAAAACTAAGTTAGCTCTGAAATCCCAAAATCAAAGAATTGCCTTGAATCTTTCACTAGAAGCAACAAGGCTTTCACTCTCTGGGTCTGGGTGCCCCTGGGAATGGCAGGAGTCTTCTGACCCTCTTCCCTCTTCATACACTCCCAAAGAACGTCCTCTGAGGTGGTCTTCAAACTTCTCTGAGAAACTGTCTCTGGGAAACTGTAGGCCCTCGTGCTCCTGGGACGAAGGAGGGTGATTCAGTACCTGATGGGCAACGGTACCAGGAGACTGTGGCTTCTGGATGCAGTCCTCAGGTCCCATGGTCTGGGTGAGATCTATGGAGGTCTTTCAGTGGAGGCAGACAGATGAGGATTTCAGATTTTTGAGTTGATTCTGGGGATGATTAGTGCTTTGGAGGGCATTGGGTGTAGGTATTTTGCACACAGGAAGGACCACAAACGAATTTGGGGGAGCCAGAGAGGGGGACTGTTAAGAGCTGACCTTTGCATTACCCCCAGAAAACCTTGCTGCTGTCTTTACCTCTCTGGTAACCACAGAACGTGACCTTATTTGGAACTAGAGTCCTTACAGATGCAATCACATTACAGTGAGGTCGTTAGAGTGAGCCCTAATCTCCTGTAACTGACCTCCTTTTTGTAAAGTTAAAATCTGGGACAGAGAGATGCCCCTACTGTCAGTGGTGGGCAGTGCATGAACTTCTAGAACCCTGACAGTAGTGGAAAACAGACTCAGGATGGGCACTAGGTAAATGGGAGCTCTAGTGGAATTTCAGATGAAGATGCTGTGGACCTCGGCTTCCCAGGTCATAGTGACGTTAGGATTTCAAATTCAAGTCAGAGATGAAAGAAACATCTGGACTCGGTCCTCAGGGGTACACGCAGTATTCTGAACTGAAGCTTAGAACCAGAGACCATTCTAATGAAAGGCCTCCACAGGTGGGCTCTCACAGGTGGGCTCCGACTTAGTTTCCTGTATATTCATTCATGAAATACGCTCTGCGGGTCAACATGCAGAACAAAGCCATTTAATAAAAGTGACAATGAGGTGAGGAAAGGGGGACGCCAGAAGGCATGTGAATGTGGAGAAAGGAAGAGCCAGGGTGGAAAAAGGGAGAATCCCTCCCTGCGCTCCTTGCTGCCAGGGAGGTCTGAGGGACTAGTTTGCACCTGGGATCCCAAGTCCAGAACAAAAGTGGCGGGTCCAAAGCTCGGGATGAGGAAGGGGGTCCTCGGCACCCGCGCGTGGGGGTGCCAAACGATGGGGGATATTGCGCTCGGCTGGCGGGGGGGGCACCTCGCCAGGCTATGTCCGGGCCCGACCCCGTGGGGTCCAGGGTGCGGCGTGTCGTCCGGGGTGGTCCCGCTGCCCCCCGGGGTTCGCGGGGAGGCTGGGTCCCGACAACCCCCGCAAACTCGCGGGCCGCGCTTTCTGCTCCAGTGAGGGCGCGGCGCGGTGTCACTCTTTACTTACCTGCTCGCAGAGGGTCGTCCAGAGAAGCCATGGGGCGGGGCGGGGCAGCGGGCCCGGGGAGCGGGGACAGCCGAGCCTCAGGGCTGGGCTGGAGCGCGGGAGTGCAGGGGCGGCGAGGAAGGGGGTCCTGAGTCCTGACTGTGGCCGCAGCACAGCAGTCAGCCCCTCCTCTGCCAGCCCCTCCACCTCCTCTCAGAGTCTCCACCGCGTCCTCCTGCGAGCTCACTTCCTGCTTTGGCAATTTTGGGCAAAGCCCCTTCTCCGGGCCGCCCCCGCCCCCGCCCCCCCCCCCCCTCCGCCCTGAGGCTCGGGCCCCGGGGCAACGGGCGCCGGCGAAGCCCCGGGGGGCCTGCGAGCGTGGCCAGCGCCAGCGCTGGGCAGCCTCCTAGCCTGGCTCCCCGAGCGGGTGTCTGAGCGCTGCCTGGCTGCGAAAAGATCATCAGCCCTAAACCTGGCTGCACTCTCGGGTCATTTCTCTGGCTTCCTGATTGTGCCCAAAGCCGGGGAACCCAGATTCCCCAGCACAAGCCTGGCTGAGATGCCTGCCAGCGATCTCTTTGAGCAGTCCTCCTAGTCTCCAGGCAGGGTCGGCCATTGCATGATGGCACGCGCAAATCACTTCGACCCGGATGTTTGGGTTTTTGTTGTTTGTTTTTGGTTATTGGTTATTACAATGACCTCCATGGTAGGTGCTCCACAAAGGGCGTGAAAAGAGGACGCCTGATACATACGCATATGGCCATTCTAGAAAAAGAGCTTGGGGTTCTCGCGGAAGCGTGGCATTGGTCCTTGCACTATGCTATAATAGAAATGGGATTATGCACCAACTTACTTAAATGAGCATAGTTTGAAATCGTTTACTAAGAATAATATTTAAAAAACAGTTATATTTTAAATAAATCTATCATCAATCATAAATCTATTACACGAAGGTTACAGGCAATTTAAATGCAATAGCACTCTCTTCAGGGTTTTAAATATCCGTGTCTGTCTGGCACATGAGATTGCAAAGATAGGAAATGGTTTGTAAAAGATCATATAATAGCTTTTACTATACGGTATCAGCAATTTATCCTAAAGGAGCTGCCACCAGCTAAAAAATCAGCTTTGAAAAAAAATGCAGAAAAGCAGCAAAACGTTTACATAACCTCTTGGTGACCAGAGGCATGCTTTGTGCCCCTCATCATCTCTTTTTCGTGATTCTGAGGCCCTTGGCGCTCAGTAGTTTAGTGTCTTATCCTCTGGAATAGGCCATTGAAGAAATACCAGGCCCAGAGAAGAAGGTCCTGCTGGGTGTCTGAAGAAAGTACAACCTTTTAGATGAAGCTTTCTGGGGAATTTGTTAGTGGTTGGTCTGCTTCTGATAGGAAGGGAAATTTTTATTTTTTAAAGATTTTATTTATTTATTTTGATAGAGATCACAAGTAGGAAGAGAGGCAGGCAGAGAGAGAGGAAGAAACAGGCTCCCTGCTGAGGAGTGAGCCCTGATGGGGGGCTTCGTTCCCAGGACCCTGGAATCATGACCTGAGCCGAAGGCAGAGGCTTTAACTCACTCTGCCACACAGGTGCCCAAGGGAAATTTTTTTTAAAGATTTTATTTATTTATTTGACAGACAGAGATCACAAGTAGGCAGAGAGCAGGCAGAGAGAGAAGTGGAAGCAGGCTCCCCACTGCTGAGCAGAGAGCCAGACATGGGGCTCAATCCCAGGACCCTAGGATCATGACCTGAGCCGAACGCAAAGGCCCAGTGAGCCAAACTCACTGAGCTACTCGGGTGCCCCAGGAAGGGAAATTTTTTTAAGAGTATTTTCTCTTTGAATCTATTTTTGAGGTTTGGTTTGTGGTTCTTTCTGACTTATCATGAAGATGGGAATTACTTCTGAGGTTGGGTTGTCAGGAACCGCATATCAAATCGAGCTATCTTTTTAGCAATAAATAAATAAATAAATAAATAAAAGGTTCAAGTGTTGGTATAAAGCTATTATGCTTTTCAAATCCCGAACTATAATTCACGTATCGTGGTCATTCTTTATCATATCAAACAGGAGAGAGGTGGCAGAAACGCACTTTCAGGTTAATTTTTTTACAAGGAAGATTGACTTATGAACCTACTTTGTTATTCCCTTTCATTCAATTTCCCTGTACCTCCTTTTCTATGAATTTGTAATGGTAAACCATCATTATTTTTATTGTTTGGCCCGTAAGAATTAGAGATCAATGCCCAAGTGAAAGCAGAAGGCAGGTTTATTAAAGCAACAGCACACTATCTAAGGGAGAGCAGGGTGGTTATTCCATGAGGTGGAGCTGGCCCTTACTTTGTTTGGGATTGGATATTTCTTGGTCTTTTTGAAGTGGGAGGACCTTCAACATGCAGTGGATTGATCTCTAATGGAGGCTGCTTCCAATCATTTGGGGGACTCCTACCACATGTTGGGAAAAGGGAGTTGTTGTCATTTTTATTTTATTTTTATCAGGGTTCCAAAATTCACTGTTATGCACCACACCCAGTGCTCCATGCAATATGTGCCCTCCATAACTCCCATTAACAGGCTTACCCAACCCTCTGCCCCCTCCCCTCAAAACTCTCAGTTTGTTTTTCTCAGAGTCTCTCATGGTTTGTCTCCCCCTCCAATTTCCCCCCACTCACTTCTCCTCTTGATCACCCAGTGTCTTCTGTGTTATTCTTTATGCTCCACAATTAAGTGAAACCCATATGAAAATTGACAATCTCTGATTGAATTATTCCACTCAGGATTATCTCCTCCAGTCCCCGTCCATGTTGATACAAAAGTTGGGTATCCTTCCTTTCAGAAGGAAGCATAATACTCCATTGTAAAAATGGATCATATCTTCTTTATCCGTTCATCCATTGAAGGTCATCTTGGTTCTTTCCAATGTTTAATGACTGTGGCCATTGCTGCTCTAAAACATTAGGGTACAGATGTCCCTTCTTTTCACTGCATCTGTATCTTGGGGTAAAATACTCAGTAGTGCAATTGCAGGGTCATAGGGTAGCTCTAATTTTAATTTCTTAAGGAGTCTCCACACTGTATCCCAAAGTAGCCGCACCAACTGGCATTCTCACCAATAGTTTAAGAGGGTGCCCCATTCTCCACATCCACTCCAAACACTTGTTGTTTATTGCCTTCTTAATTTTGGCCATTTCTAACTGTGTAAGGTGGTATCCCAATGTGCTTTTTGATTTGAATCTCCCTGATGGCTAATGATGATGAACATTTTCTCATGCATCTGTTTGCCATTTGTATGTCTTCTTTGGAGAAGTGTCTGTTCATGTCTTCTGCCCATTTTTTGACATGATTATCTGTTTTGTGTGTGTGTGAGTTTGAGGAGTTCTTTATAGATCTTGGATATCAGCCCTTTATCTGTAATGTCATTTGTGAAAATCTTCTCCCATTCCATGGGTTGTCTCTTCATTCTGTTGCGGGTTTCCTTTGCTGTGCAGCAACTTTTGATCTTGATGAAGTCCCAAAAGTTCATTTTTGCTTTTGTTTCCTTTGTCTTTGGGGACATGTCTTGAAAGAATTTGCTGCTGTGGCCAGTGTCCAAGAGGTTACTGCCTATGTTCTCCTCTAGGATTTTGATAGATTCCTGCCTCATGTTGAGGTCGTTTGTCCATTTCGAATTTATCTTTATGTATGGTATAAGAGAATGGTTGAGTGTCATTCTTCCATACATAGCTGTCCAATTTTTCCAGCACCATTGATTGAAGAGGCTGTCTTTTTTCCACTGTGTAATTTTCTCTGCTTTGTCAAAGATTTTTTGACCATAGAGTTGATGGTCCATATCTGGGCACTCTACTCTAATCCACTGGTCTACAAGTCTTGTTAACCCACTGAGCCACCCAGGTGCCCCTTTAAGCTATTATTTAAAGTAGAGTCATTCTTTTTTTAAAGAATTTATTTATTATTTATTTGACAGAGAGAGATCACAAGTGGACGGAGGACAGGCAGAGGGTTAGGGTTAGACGTCGTTGGGGTCAGGGTTAGCATAAGGCTTAGGGTAGGGGTCAGGGTTAGGATTAGGTTCATGGTTAGGTTTAGGGTCAGGCTCACAGTAGGGTCACGGTTAGCGTTACTGTCAGAGTCAGGGTCAGGGTCAGTGTTAGGGTGACGGTTAGGTTTTAGGGTCAGGTTCAGGGTCATGCTCAGGTTTAGGGTCAGGTTCAAGTTTTGGTTTTGGGGCAAGGTTCATGTCAGGGTCAGGGTTAGGTTTGGGACAGGTTTAGTGTCAGGGTTAGGGTTAGGTCAGCTTTATGTTTAGGTTCTGTTTTATGAGTAGGTTCAAGATCAGGGTTAGATTTAGGGTTACGATTCTGTTCAGAATCACGGATTGGGTCAGAGTTAGGTTTACAGACAGGGTTAGGGTCAGTGTTAAGGTCAAGGCGAGGGTCAGGTTTAAGGTTTTTCATTAAGGTCTGACATAGGCAAAGTTCAGAGTTAGGGTTATGATCAGGGTCAGGGACAGGGTCAGGATTATTGTTAAAGTGGGGTTTATGGTTAGGTTTAGAGATAGGTTGAGGGTTAGGGTTAGACCGGGTTAGGGTCAGAGTCAGGGATAATGTTAGGGGTTAGTTTTAGGGTTAGGTTCAGCGTTAGGTTTCGGGTCGGGGCCCGTGTTAGTGTCAGGGTCAGGGTTACGTTTAGGGTTAGATTTAGGGTCAGGCTCCCATTCAGTGTCAGGGTTAGTGTTAGGGTCAGGGTCAGTGTCACTGTTAGGGTCAGGGTAAGGTTTATGGTCTTTGGCTGGGTCAAAGTCAGGGTGAAGACTAGGGACAGTGACAGCTTTACGGTCAAAAATCAGATATTGGTTTAAAGTCCACATTCGGGTCAGGGGACAGGGTTATGTAGTGGTAAGTGTTAGAATCATGGTTAGGTTTAGGGTCAGGGCCAGAGTCAGTTTTAGGGTCAGGGTCTGGTATAGGCAAAGTTCAGGGGTTTGTTTATGATCATAGTCAGGTAGGGGGTCAGGGTTATTGTTAAAGTTTAAAGTTAGTGTTAGGGTTAGCGTTAGGTTGACGGTTAGGGTTAGAACTTGTTAGGGTCAGGGTCCGTGGCAGGGTTAGAGGTTAGTGTTAGGGTTAGGTTCAGCAATAGGATTCGGTGTACAGCCTGTGTTAGTGTCAGGGTCTGGGTTACATTAGGGTTAGAGTTAGGGTCAGGCTCACAGTCAGTGTCAGGTTTAGTGTTCTGGTCAGGGTCGGGGTCACTGTTAGGGTCAGGGTTAGGTTGATGGACAGAGTCTGGGTCAGGGTCAGGGTGAAGTTTAGCGCCAGTATCTTTTAAGGGTCTGGTTCAGGTATTGGTTTAAAGTCCACATTCGGGTCAGGGACAGGGTTATGTAGGGGTCAGTGTTAGGGTCATGGTTAGGATTAGGTTCAGGGTCAGGGTCAGGGTCTGGTGAATGTCAGGGCCAGGGTCAGGTTTAGGGTCAGGCTTTGGTTTAGGGTCAATGTTTGGTTCAGTGTCACTGTTAGGTTTTGGTGGTAGGGTTTGTGATTCGGGTTAGGGTTAGAGTTAGTAGTACGGTTATGGTTAGGGTTAGGGATAGCGTAAGGTCAGGGTTAGGGTTTGGTTGAGGGTAGGGGTAAGTGTTAGGGTCTGGGTCAGCGTTAGGTTTAGGTTCAGGGTCTGTAGAGGGTCATGGTTAGAGTTACGTTGGGGTTTAGGGTTAGCGTCAGACTCCCAGTCACGGTCAGGGGTAGGGTTAGGGTCAGGGTTAGGTCAGCGTCAGGGTTAGCATTAGGGTTAGGGGCAGGGTCATGGTTAGGTATGAGTCATTGTTACGGTAGTGTCAGAGGTAGGTTTAGGTTCAGGGTCCACATCAGGGTCAGTGTAAGGCTTAGGTTTATGTTTACGGTTCAGGTCAGGATCACACTCAGGTTCAGGGTCAGGGTCATGGTCAGGGCTTGGGTTAGGGTTTGGGGCAGCCTCAAAGTCATGTCAGGGTCAGGGTTTAGTGGTTACTTTTAGTGTTACTGTTACTGTTAGATTTTCATTGACCCATCCCTTCAGAGTCTCAAGATAAACCCTGGGCAGAAGGGTATAGTCCTTACACCCCATCCCACTTAACCAGCCTTAAACTGGGGTGTGAACATGACTTGCCCACCAGAACATCTAACCCCTCATCAGCCTGATCCTGCTTGGGGCATCTCCACCCATGATGGCATGGCCAGGTCCTCTTTACACACAGACACACAGACACCCAGAGCCGCGCGCGCGCACACACACACACACACACATGAGTAGGTTCAGGATCAGTGTTAGCTTTAGCGTTACGATTCTGTTCAGAATCACGGATTGGGTCAGAGTTAGGTTTACAGTCAGGGTTAGGGTCAGTGATAAGGTCAAGGCCAGGGTCAGGTTTAAGGTTAAAGGTCTGACATAGGCAAAGTTCACAGATAGGGTTATCATCAGGGTCAGGGAGAGGGTCAGGTTTATTGTTAAAGTGGGGTTTTAGGCTTAGGGTTAGAGGTAGGTAGGTTAGACCGGGTTAGGATCAGTGTCAGGGATAATGTTAGGGGTTTGAGTTTTAGGGTTAGGTTCAGCGTTATTTTTCGGGTCAGGTCCTGTGTTAGTGTCAGGGTCCGGGTTACGGTTAGGGTTAGAGTTAGGGTCAGGCTCCCATTCAGGGTCAGGGTAATTGTTAGGGTCAGGGTCAGCATCTCTGTTAGGGTCAGCCTTAGGTTTATGGTCTTTACCTGGGTCAGGGTCAGGTTGAAGTCTAGGGCCACTGTCAGGATTACGGTCAAGCTCAGGTATTGGTTTAAAGTCCACATTCGGGTCAGGGACAGGGTTATGTAGTGGTTAGTGTTAGAATCATGGTTAGGTTTAGGGTCAGGGCCAGAGTCAGGTTTAGGGTCAGGGTCTGGTATAGGCAAAGTTCAGGGATAGGGTCATGATCATAGTCAGGTATAGGGTCAGTGTTATTTTTAAAGTTTAGAGTTAGTGTTAGGGTTAGCCTTAGGTTGACTGTTGGGTTAGAACTTGTTAGGGTCAGGGTCCGTGGTAGGGTTAGGGGTTAGTGTAAGTTTAGTTTCAGCGATAGGATTCGGGGTACGGCCCGTGTTAGTGTCAGGGTCTGGGTTACATTTAGGGTTAGAGTAAGGGTCAGGCTCACAGTCAGGGTCAGGTTTAGTGTTAAGGTCAGGGTCGGGGTCACTGTTAGGGTCAGGGTTAGGTTTCTGGTCATTGTTGGGTCAGGGTCAGTGTGAAGTTTCGCGCCACGGTCAGGTTAGTGTCCGGTTTCATTTATTGGTTTAAAAGTCCCACATTCGGGTCACGGACAGGGTTATGTAGTTGTCAGTGTTAGTGTCATGGATATGATTATGGTCAGGGTCAGGGTCAGGTGAAGGTCAGGGATAGGGTCAGGTTTAGGGTCAGGCTTTGGTTTAGGGTTAATGTTCAGTTCAGTGTCACAGTTAGGTTTCGGCAGTAGGTTTTTGGATTGGTGTTTGGGTGAGAGTTACAAGTAGGGTTATGTTTAGGGTTAGGGATAGACAACGGAAGGTCAGGTTTAGGGTTTTGGTTTATGGTAGGGGTTAGTGTTAGGGTCAGGGTCATCGTTAGGATTAGGTTCATGGTCCGTAGAGGGACATGGTTAGAGTTATCTTTAGGTTTAGGGGTAGCATCAGGCTCACAGTCATGGTCCGGGGTAGGGTTAGGGTTAGGCTTAGGGTTAGGTTAGCGTCAGGGTTAGGATTAGGGTCAGGGTCAGGGTCATGGTTACGTATGAGTCATGGTTACGGTGTTGACAGAGTTAGGATTAGGTTCAGGGTCCACATCAGGGTCAAGTGTCATGCTTAGGTTTAGGTTTAGCGTTCATGTCAGGATCACAGTCAGGTTCAGGGTTAGGGTCATGGTCGCAGGGCTTGGGTGAGGGTTTGGGCAGGCTCACAGTCAGTGTCAGGGTCAGGGTTTAGTGCTTACTGTTAGTGTTAGCCTCGCTCCTGGGTCATGGACCCATCCATTCGAGGGTCTCAGGATAAACCCTGGGCAGAAGGGTATACACCCTACACCCGCGATCCCACTTAGCCAGCCTTAAACTTGGGTGTGAAAACATGACTTACCCACCAGATATCTAACCCCCTCATCAGCCTGATCCTGCTTGGGGCATCTCTACCCACAATGGCATGGCCAGGTGCTCTTTACACACAGACCCACAGACATCCAACAGCGCACACACACACACACACACACACACACAGACGGGTAGGAGACCAAGGGCTACATCAGTCATCAGAAGGTGTGGGACTCTCTGACACTGAACCTCCTGTGTCCCCTTTTGATTTTATTAGACAATGGGCCTGAGGCGTTGGGGAAACCTGATATGACCTGCCAGGGAGGGGACCTGTCTAACAAGCCAGCTCTCTTCTCCCTGCATCCTCTTGACTTCAGTACAGCAGAAGAACATTTTGCTTCCTTTAGGATGTGCCTAGAAATGAGCTGGGCATGGCGGTTTTTCTCTGTAATGGGGTTGCCTGGATATGTGGGTTCCAATTCCGTTGGGCTCTGTCCTTCAGGGAAGTGAGGTCACCACTGCCTGGGGGCTCCTTACCGAACTTCCTGCTTCACCAGAGTTCCCTGAGCCGCCGGTCCCCAAGCTGCTCGGCTCACACTCCACTCAATGCAGTGCCCATCCAGTCACCCCCATACAGCCTCCCCCAGCCCCTGGGAGGCCTGGGTGCAGCTGTTGTCACCGCTGGAGGGAACACAGCTGGGTTTCGACCAGGTTACTGTTAGGGTTAGGGTTAAGAATGACTTCGGGTCAGGGTTAGGGATAGACACATCGTTGGGTTCAGGGTTATGTAAGGCTTAGGGTAGGGGTCAGGGTTAGGGTTAGGTTCTTGGTTAGGTTTACGGTGAGGCTCACAGTAGGGTCAGGGTTAGCGATACGCTCAGAGTCAGGGTCAGGGTCAGTGTTAGGGTGACGGTTAGGTTTAGGGTCAGGTTCAGGTCATGCTCAGGTTTAGGGTCAGGTTCAAGTTTTGGTTTTGAGGCAAGGTTCATGTCAGGGTCAGCGTTAGGTTTGGGACAGGTTTAGTGTCAGGGTTAGGGTCAGGGTCAGGATTAGGTTTACGGTTATGGTAAGGTCAGCTTTATGTTTAGGTTGTTTTATGAGTAGGTTCAGGATCAGTGTTAGCTTTAGGTTTACGATTCTGTTCAGGATCATGGATTGGGTCAGAGTTAGGTTTACAGTCAGGATTAGGGTCAGTGTTAAGGTCAAGGCCAGGGTCAGGTTTAAGGTTAAGGTCTGACAAAGGCAAAGTTCAGAGTTAGGGTTATGATCAGGGTCAGGGAGAGGGTCAGGATTATTGTTAATGTGGGGTTAGAGTTAGGATTAGAGGTAGTTTGAGGGTTAGGGTTAGACCGGGTTAGGGTCAGTGTCAGGGATAATGTTAGGGGTTAGTTTTAGGGTTAAGTTCAGCAGCGTTAGGTTTTCGGGTCAGGGCCCGTGTTAGTGTCAGGGTCCGGGTTACGGTTAGGGTTTAGAGTTAGGGTCAGGCTCCCATTCAGGGTCAGGGTTATTGTTAGGGTCAGGGTCAGCATCTCTGTTAGGGTCAGCCTTAGGTTTATGGTCCTTTACCTGGGTCAGGGTCAGGGTGAAGTCTAGGGCCAGTGTCAGGATTACTGTAAGTTCACAGGTATTGGTTTAAAGTCCACATTCAGGTCAGGGACAGGTTTATGTAGTGGTAAGTGTTATAAATCATGGTTAGTTTAGGCTCATGGCCAGAGTCAGGTTTAGGTTTCAGGGTCTGGAATAGGCAAAGTTCAGGGGTAGGGTTAGATTCATAGTCAGGTATAGGGTCAGGGTTATTGTTTAAAAGTTTAGAGTTAGTGTTAGGGTTAGCATTAGGTTGACTCTTAGGTTTTAGAACTTGTTAGGGTCAGGGTCCGTGGCAGGGTTACGGGTTAGTGTTAGGGTTAGTTTCAGCGATAGGTTCGGGGTACGGCCCATGTTAGTGTCCAGGGTCTGGGTTACATTTAGGGTTAGAGTTAGGGTCAGTCTCACAGTCAGGGTCAGGTTTAGTGTTCTGGTCATGGTCGGGGTCACTGTTAGGGTCAGGGTTAGGTTTATGGTCATGGTCTGGGTCAGGATCAAGGTGAACTTTAGCTCCAGTGTCATGTTTAGGGACAGGTTCAGGTATTGGTTTAAAGTCCACATTTGTGTCAGGGACAGGCTATGTAGTGGTCAGAGTTAGTGTCAAGGTTAGGATTAGGTTCAGAGTCAGGGTCAGGTAAAGGTCAGGGCCAGGGTCAGGTTGAGGGTCAGGCTTTGGTATAGGGTCAATGTTCGGTTCAGTGTCACAGTTAGGTTTTGGAGGTAGGGTTTTGGATTGGCGTTTGGGTTAGAGTTAAAAGTAGGGTTATGGTTAGGGTTGGGTTAGGGTTAGACAGCGTAAGGTCAGGGTTAGGGTTTGGTTTAGGGTGGCGGTTAGTGTTAGGTTCAGGGGTCATCATGAGTTTGTAGGTTCAGGGTCCTTATTAGGTCATGGTTCGAGTTACCATTAGGTTTAGGGTTAGGGTCAAGCACACTGTCGGTCACACCGGTCAGGGTTAGGGTTAGGGTCCGAATTAGGTCAGCGTCAGGGTTAGGATTAGGGTCAGGGTCAGGGTCCTGGTTAGGTTTTGAGTCATGGTTACGGTAATGTCAGAGTTAGTTTTAGGTTCAGGGTCCACATCAGGGTCAGTGTCAGGCTTAGGTTTAGGTTTAAGGTTCAGGTCAGGATCACAGTCAGGGTCAGGTTCGGGGTCAGGGTCAGGTCTTGGGTCAGGTTTTGGGGCAGGCTCACAGTCAGTGTCAGGGTCAGGGTCAGGGTTAGTGGTTACTGTTAGGGTTAGCCCCCTCCTGGGTCATGGACCCATCCGTTCAGGGTCTCAAGGTAAACCCTGGGCAGAAGGGTGTAGACCCAACACCCGATCCCACGTAACCAGCCTTAAAACTGGCTGGGTGTGAACATGACTTGCCCACCAGATATCTAAACCCTCATCAGCCTGATCCTGCTTGGGGCATCTCCTCCCACGATGGCATGGCCAGGACCCTTTACACACAGACACACACAAACACACACACACCACACACACACACACACCGCAGAGACAGGGAGGGAGACCTAGGGCTACACCCATAGATCAGAAGGTGTGGGACTCTCTGACTCTGAGCCCACTGGTGGTCACCTTTTGATTTTATTAGCCAAAGGGCCTGCGGCGTTGGGGGAGGATGCGAAACCTGATATGACCTGCCAGGGATGGGAACGTGTCTGGCGGGCGAGCTCACTTCTCCCTGTAGATACTCTGGGGCTTCAGTACAGTAGAAGAACATGTCGCTTCCTTTAGGATGTGCCAAGAAATGATCTGCACAGGGGGGGTTTTCTCTGTTATGGGGTGCCGTGATACGTGGGTTCCAATTGCATTGGGTTCTGTCGTCAAGAAAGTGAGGTCACCACTGCCCGGGGGATCCTTACCGAACTTCCTGCTGCACCAGAGCTCCCTGACCCCGTACGCCGGTCCCCAAGCTGCTCAAGGCTCACACTCCACTCAATGCAGTGCCCATCCAGTGACCCCCATACAGCCTCCCCCCAGACCCTAGGAGGCCTGGGGTGCAGCTGTTGTCCCCGCTGGAGGGAACAGAGCTGGGGTTTTTAGACCAGGTTAGTGTTAGGGTTAGGACTAAGAAAGACGTAGGGTCAGGGTTAGGGTTAGACGACTTTGGGGTCAGGATTAGCGTAAGGCTTAGGGTAGGGGTCAGGGTTAGGGTTAGGTTCATGGTAAGGTTTAGTGTCCAGGATCACTGTAGGGTCAGGGTTATCGTTACGGTCACAGTCAGGTCAGGTTCAGTGTTAGGCTGACGGTTAGGTTTTAGGTCCAGGCAGGGTCCATGTGTCAGATTTAGGGTCAGGTTCAAGTTTTGGTGTGGGGGCAAGGTTCATGTCAGGGTCAGGGTTAGGTTTTGGACAGGTCTAGTGTCAGGGTTAGGGTCAGAGTCAGGGTTAGGTTCATGGTTATGGTAAGGTCAGCTTTATGTTTAGGTTCTGTTTCATGAGTAGGTTTTCATCGGATCAGGGTTAGCTTTACGGTTACAATTCTGTTCAGGATCAGGTTTAGTATTCAGTTGATTTCGGGGTCACTGTAAGGGTCAGGGGTTAGGTTATCATCATGGTCTGGGTCAGGGTCAGGGTGAAGTTTAGCCACCAGTGTCCTTTTTAGGGTCAGGCTCAGGTATTGGTTTAAAGTCCACATTCAGGTCAGGGAGAGGGCTATGTAGTGGTCAAGTTAGTGTCAAGGTTTAGGAGTAGGTTCAGAGTCAGGGTCAGGTAAAGGTCCAGGGCCAGGGTCAGGTTGAGGGTCAGGCTTTGGTATAGGGTCAATGTTCGGTTTTCAGTGTCACAGTTAGGTTTTGGCGGTAGGGTGGATTGGGGATTGCGGTTTTTGGGTTAGAGTTAGATAAGTAGGTTTATGGTTATGGTTAGGGTGGGTTTAGAAAGCGTAAGGTCAGGGTTAGGTTTGGTTAGGGTTTTAGGGTAGGGGTTAGTGTTAGGTTCAGGGTCAGCATGAGGTGTAGGTTCAGGGTCCTTATTGGGATCATGGTTAGAGTTACCATTAGGTTGAGGTTTAGGGTCAAGCACACTGTCACAGTCAGGGGTAGGGTTAGGGTCCGGGTTAGGTCAGCGTCACGGTTAGGAGGGTGTTAGGGTCCTGGTCATGGTCCTGGTTAGGTTTTGAGTCATGGTTGTATGGTAATGTCAGAGTTAGTTTTTAGGTTCAGGGTCCACATCAGGGTCAGTGTCAGGGCTTAGGTTTAGGTTTAGGGTTCAGGTCAGGATCACAGTCAGGGTCAGGTTTGGGGTCAGGGTCAGGGCTTGGGTCAGGTTTTGGGGCAGGCTCACAGTCAGTGTCAGGTTCAGGTCAGCGTTAGTGGTTACTGTTAGGGTTAGCCCCGCTCCTGGGTCATGGACCCATCAGTTCAGGGTCTCAGGATAAACCCTGGGCAGAAGGGTGTAGACTCTACACCCGATCCCATTTAACCTCACTTCCCTGACGACAGAGCCCAATGCAATTGGAACCCACGTATCACGGCACCCCATAACAGAGAAAACCCCTGTGCAGATAATTTCTAGGCACATCCTAAAGGAAGCGACATGTTCTTCTACTGTACTGAAGCCCAGAGGATACAGGGAGAAGTGAGGCTCGCCGGCCAGACACGTCCCCCCTTCCTGGCAGGTCATATCAGGTTTCCCCAAAACCGCAGGCCCGTTTGGCTAATAAAATCAAAAGATGACACCAGTGGGCTCAGAGTCAGAGATTCCCACACCTTCTGATCTATGGGTATAGCCCTAGGTCTCCTCCCTTTCTCTGCGTGTGTGTGTGTGTGTGCATCTGGGTGTCTGTGTGTCTGTGTGTAAAGAGGACGTGGCCATGCCATCGTGGATGGAGATGCCCCAAGCAGGCTGAGCTGATGACGGGTTAGATGTCTGGTGGGTAGTCATGTTCACACCCCAGTTTAGAGGCTGCTGAAGTGGGATCGGTTGTAGGGTCTACACCCCTTCTGCCCAGGGGTTTATCCTGAGACCCTGAAAGGATGGGTCCATGACTCAGGATCAGGGCTAACCCTAACAGTAACCACTAACCCTGACCCTTGACACTGACTGTTAGCCCTGCCCCAAACCCTTACCCAAGCCCTGACCCTGACTCTGACCCTGACCCTGACTGTGATCCTTACCTGAACCCAAAACAAAACCTAAGCCTGGCAAGGACCCTGATGTGGACCCTGAACCTAAACATAACTCTGACATTACCGTAAATATGACTAATACGTAACAATGTCCCAGACACGGACCCTAATCCTAACCCTGATGCTGATCTAACCCTGACCCTAACACTAATCCTGGACACTGAATGTGAGCCTGACCATAACTCTAACCCTAAACGTAACCCCTGACCCTGACACTAACACGGGCCCCCTGACCCAAACCTAACCTAACGCTGAACCTAACCCTAAAAACTAACCCCCTAACATTATCTCTGACACTGACCCTAACCCGGGTCTAATCCTAACCCTCAACCTACCTCTAACCCTAACCCTAACCCCCACTTTAACAATAAAACCTGACCCCTTTCCCTGACCCTGATCATAACCCAAACTCTGAACATTTCCTATGTCAGAACTTAACCTTAAAAACTGTCCCTGGCCTTGACTTTAACACTGACCCTGACCCTAACCCTGACTGTAAACCTATCTGACCCAATCCATGATCCCTGAACAGATTAGTAACCCTAAAAAGCTAACCTTGATCCTGAACCCTACTCAAGAAACAGAACCTAAAGATAAATGCTGACCCTTACCATAACCATGAAACTAACCCTGATCCTGACCCTAACCCTGACACTAAACCTGTCCCAATCCTAACCCTGACCTACATGACCTTGCCCCAAACCAAAACTTGAACCTGAACCTAAAAACTGACCATGACCCTGAACCTGACCCTAAACCTAACCATCAGCCTAACACTGACCCTGAGCCTGACTCTGATCGTAACGCTAACCCTGACCCTACTGTGATCCTGACCCTAAACCTAACCATGAACCTAACCCTAACCCTGATCCCACCCTAAAAACCTTAAGCTAACCCTGACCCCAAAGACATCTAACCCTAACCCTGCACCTTAAGTCACTTAACCCCTAAGGAGGGGTTCTTAATCCTAACCCCTAACACTAACCTGGTCTAAAACCCAGCTTTTGTTCCAATCCAGCGGGGACAACAGCTGCACCCAGGCCTCCCAGGGGCTGGCTGGGGGAGGCTGGTTTGGGGGGTCTCTGGATGGGAACTGCATTGAGTGGAGTGTGAGCCTTGAGCATGTTGGGACCGGCGGCTCATCAGGGAGCTCTGGGTGGAGCAGGAAGTTCGTAAGGAGCCCACAGGCAGTGGTGACCTCACTTCCCTGAAGACAGAGCCCAACGGAATTGGAACCCACGTATCCAGGCACCCCATTACAGAGAAAAAACCGCCATGCCCAGCTCATTCCTAGGCACATCCTAAAGGAAGTGACATGTTCTCTCTGCTGTACTAAAGCCCGAGAGGATGCAGGGAAAAGAGAGTCGCCCCGCCAGACATGTCCCCCTCCCTGGCAAGTCATATCAGGTTTTCCCCAATGCCGCGAAGGACCTTTGGCTAATAAAATTAAATGGTGACACCAGGGGGCTCAGAGTCAGATAGTCCCACACATCTTATCGAATTGTGTAGCCCTAGGTCTCATCCCCTGTCTGTGTGTGTGTGTGTGACCGTGCGAGTGCCTCTGGGTGTCTGTGTGTCTGTGTGTTGTAAAGAGCGTCCTTGCCATGCCATCGTGGGTGGAGATGCCCCAAGCAGGATCAGGCTGTTGAGGGTTTAGATGTCTGGTGGGTAATTCATGTTCACACCCAAGTTTAAGGGTGGTTAAGTGGGATCCGTTGTAGGGTCTACACCCTTCTACCCAGGGTTTATCCTTAGACCCCTGAAAGGATGGGTCCATGAAGCATGAGCGGGGCATGCTACACCTAAACAGTAACCACTAACCCCTGACCCTGACAATGACTGTGAGCCTGCTCTAAAAACCCTCACCTAAGTCCTGACCATTACCCTAACCCTGACCCTGACTGTTGTGATCCTGACCCTGAACCCTAAACCTAAACCTAAGCCTAACACTAACCCTGATGAGTGGACCCTGAACCTAAACCTAACTCAGACATTATCGTAACCATGACTCATCCCTAACCAAGACACTTGAGCTGATGAGGGTTTAGATATCTGGTGGGCAAAAGTCATGTTCACACCCCCCAGTTTAAGGCTGGTTAAGTGGGATCGGTGTAGGGTCTACACCCTTCTGCCCACGGTTTATCCTGAGACCCTGAACGGATGGGTCCATGACCCAGCGGGAGCGGGGCTAACCCTAAACAGTAACCATTAAACCCTGACCCTGACCCTGACACTTAGTGTGAGCCTGCCCCAAAATCCTGACCCAAGCCCTGACCCTGACCCCGAACCTGACCCTGACTGTGATCCTGACCTGAACCCTAAACCTAAACCTAAGCCTGACACTGACCCTGATGTGGGACCCTCGTGAACCTAAAAACTAACGCTGACCATTACCGTAACCATGACTCAAACCTAACCAGGACCCTGACCCTGACCCTAATCCTAACCCTGACGCGCTGACCTAACGCGGACCCTAACCCTACCCTGACCGTGACAGTGTGCTTGACCCCTAACCCTAAACCTAATGGTAACTCGAACCATGACCCCTAATAAGGACCCTGAACCTACAACCTCATGCTGACCCCTGAACCTAAACTAACCCCTACCCCTAAACCAAACCCTAACCCTGACCTTACGCTGTCCTAACCCTACCCCTAACCATAACCCTACTATCAATCAAATCCAAACCTAACCCCAATCACAAACCCTAAGCGCCGCCAAAACCTAACTGTGACACTGGGAAAGGAACTAACAGGCCTCATGCCTTGCACAAGCCAGTGGCTAGAATCCCTGCCTCATGAGACCCTGTGCTATAAGGCCGCTAGAAACATCTCAACTATGTTAGTCTATCTTGGAAGCCAACAAGTGTTTTGCCCAGTTAAGAGCACGGTAACAATCAGTCATGTAATGTTATAATGATTGTCGATATCTTTAAAAAGGCTTGTAAGTCCTTTTTTGAGTAACCCTCACCCCACCCTTAGAGAAATTTATCTGTGGTTCACCTCTTTGAAATACCTCATTGTTGTTCCACATTTATCATAGCCAAAAAAAAAAAAAAAAAAAAAAATCTTTTTATTAACAAAGTGTTCAGAAGGGGGGGCGCCACTGTAAAAAATGAGAGAGTTTTTGCTGCCAGGACAACTTTTTGCAAGAAAAGAAACAGCTGAAAGCACTCAGGTCAGACCAGAGCCCGTTCGGGGGGAGATTTTTAAAATTACAAATACCGAACCAAATCAAATCCAAAACAAAAAATCATAACCAATTGCCAAGATTCACGTTTGCTACTAAAGATAAGGACATTCTCCTAAGACATGCGTGTGACTTGATCAATATATTTAATATATTATATTTGAAGAAGAAGGAACTATTTGATGCAGCAAATCCACGTTGATTAAAAATTACCAGATATGGGGCTCCTGGGGGGCTCCAGTGGTTTAGGCATCTGCCTTCGGCTCAGGTAATCTGATTTCAGGGTCCTGGGATGGACGGCCCCCACATCAGACTCTCTGCTCAGCGGGGAGCCTGCTTCCCTCCCCCTCTCCAATCTCTGTGCTACCTCTCTACCCCTACTTGTGATCTGTCAAATGGGTAAATAAGATCTTTAAAAAAAGGAATTATACTAGGTGTGAAACACATCGAGGATATGGGAAGGAAAATGATTTCACCTGATCTGACTAGTAAGTGGTTGAAGCCTGCATTAAAGTGCTATAAAAAGAGTAAAGACCTGGGAAATATATGGGGAAAAAAATCCCTAGGAAAAACAGCAATAATAAACTGGCTGCTCTTTAATGATCCAGATCCTGCGGTAGGTAAAGAAGAGCTGGTTTTAGCCAGAGGATGATCTCCGTTTGTCTTCATGATCTGGCATTTCTTGCAAGGCAGGGCATGGGGGCATTGCACTAGACCTGCAAATGCTGGGGGGCCCTCACTGTCCCTTTTCTCTTTCTCAGGGGGACAACGGGCATGTTTCATGGTGCAGTGTGGGAAAGGCTAGGCTTTACAACAGGGAGATAAAAAGACTGCCAATGTGTAGGTTGGAGATGGGAAAAAGCCACTTAGGAACTGATTTTCAGGGGAGGTGATAGACAAGGGCAAAGCAAAGAATGAGGATGAGAGTGTCAAGTTTCAAAGTGCCAGGAGGCAGCACAGTGCACTTGGGAAAACTACAGGGCAATTCCTATGACAACCTACAGCTGATCTCACAGCATCACCTGGGGATGGAGGCTGAGCCCAGGGTTTAATACTGGGGCTGAGATGGTTTGTATACTATGCCGAGGAGGTGAGGTACTACACTGTAGGGGCACAGGGAGCTACTGGAGGATTTCAAATACCAGAATCGTAACCGTAATAGAGTATTTAATTGCATCCTAGCTTTCCTCAAGGGTAAGATGCACTAAAGTTTATGTTCGACTAAGAAAGAGAAATGCTGTCAGTTAAACTCCGATATATCCTCACGTGCAACGTGAATGCCACCTTAAGACATATTAATTTGGGGGGGGAGCACAAATCTTAGATCAAGTAAATAGTGGAAATAGAATAATTAAGAAAGGTCGAACGAACACTTTGATCAACTTAAAAAGTGATTATTGTCTTACCATGTGCCCCAAACTATATTGTCTTAGAACAAGAGACGTTCTCATCTTGATGCCCCGCAGCTGCTAGACCCAAGGTACAGAGGGCAGTAGCCAACGACCAGCAGGCCCCAAGTGCCATGTGCAGACTCTAAGAGCAACTGCCTTTGAGAGAGGGAAACGGTTGAGAGTGGGCTTTCTGAGGTAGAGAATTACTTAGCTAGGAAAGGAGGAAAATTGACACAGAATCGGAATTGATGCCCCTACATGACAGAGTGGTGAAACTTCCCTTTCTCAGAGATCTGAGGGCTCCTCAGAAATGTATTTTCATTTTGGACGGAACATTCAGGATAAATATGATCTGTTCGAGTTCCTGGTTCTCTTATCAGACTGTTTCCTAGTCTTCAGTGGCACAAGAAAAGGGTTTGATAGTCCAGGGTAAATCTGACAAAAGCAAAGCACGGTATCTATGAAAAACTAACCACTCAGAAGAGAACAACAGATAAAATCCCAGGCCGACCTGTCCCTGCAGGATAGGTAAGGTAAGTCCGGCAACACGGGTAGAGGGGAAGTGCCCATCTCCTGCTAGAAGAGCTAGAGAAGACCCCTTCCGGAGAGACCCACCAGGAGAGGAGAGCAGTAGGTGCTGATGATGAAGAATATTTTAATCAAAAGAGAAGGTCAAAATGACAAAGTTCCAGATTCAGAGTAAACATATGGGATTAAAAAATAAAAAATAAAAAAAAAAAGATTTTTTTTTTTTAAATTGATGAAGTTCCAGATCCTAAGTCATGTTTGGTGGGGTGAGGTTCGGAGCTGACTACTAAAGAAAGAATTCCTAAGAAATCTTTGTGCAAAAATGGTGGGTTTATTAAAGCACAGGGACAGGACCCATGGGCAGGAAGAGCTGCTGCTCCGGGCATGTGAGGAGTGTGGCTGGTTATATACACAGAAGTTGGGTAGGTTAGGACAAAGGGTTGTTCAGAAGGTCTATTGGATTGGGAATAAAGAAGACTGTCAGGATATGGAAGGCCTGGTTTACTATCAAGCCAAGGCCACTTTCCCGCCCTCTAATGAGGCACTAACATAAAGACAATTGGGAGTCTCCTGGTGGAATTTTTACATTCCTGCTATCAAACGTCCTTGTTAGTGAGATTTAGGTTCTTAAAAGAAATTTAACTTTATTTACTTTTCCTTCTACCTGCATCTCCTTCAGTTTTTTTATGGAGGGGAGGGTGACATTAGGGCTTCAGGAACTGAGTTATGTATCTTTGGAAATTGGGCTATTGATAAGGCAACTTCTTTGTTGTAAATCTCAAGACATTTGTAAACCAAGAGAGACTCCTGCCTTGCAGGACTGTGATCTCCTGCAAGGTAACCATTTGCTCTTCTTTTTAGGGCAGTCAGGGGTGCCTGTGAAATGGTCACACATATTACCAAGGGGAGTGGGTGGAGAAGGGGTGCAAGGCGCCAACCCCCCCTCTGTTCTCAGCCAGCCTCCTGCTCTCATCAAAAGGACGTTTTTTTTTTAAAGGACTTTAAAATGAAAAGTCCTTTTAAGAGACAGTTGGCTGCTTAAACCAAAAGTACAACTCACTGAGAGATTCGCCGCATTATTTATTGGGGTAGAAAGGACCTGGAAGGTAGTAGAAAGACCCCATTCTGCAGAGGAAAAATAGAATCACTAACAGGCCTCATGATTTGCACAGCCAGTGGCTAGAATCCCTGCCCTCATGAGACCCTGTGCTAGAAAGCCACTAGAACCATCTCAACTATGTTAGTCTATCTTGGAAGCCAACAAGTGTTTTGCCCCAGTTAAGAGCACGGTAACAATCAGATCCACGTTAGTTATAATGACTGTCGATAAATATAAAAGCCTTGTCAAGTTCCTTTTTGATTAACCAATTACACCACCCTTAGAGAAATTTATCTGTGGTTCACCTCTTTTGAAATACCTCTTGTGGTTCCACATTTACCATAGCCAAAAAAAAAAAAAAAAATAAAATTTTTTATTAAACAAAGTTGTTAGAAGGGGGCGCCACTGTAAACAATGAGAGGTTTCACTGCCAGGACAATTTGTTGTTGAACAAGAAACAGCTGAAAGCAATCAGGGCTCAGACAGAGCCAAGGGCTTGAGGGATTTTTAAAATTACAAAAAATCCAAATCAATCCAAAACAAAAATCATAACCAATGGCCCAAGATTTCAAGTTTGCCCACTAATTAAATGTTATAGACATTCTCCTAAGACAATGCGTGTGACTTGATCAATATATTTATATATTTATATTTGACGAAGAGAGAACTATTTGATGCAGCAAATCCACGTTGATTAAAAATTACCCAGATATGGGGCTTTCTGGGGTGGCCTCAGTGGTTTTCTAGGCCCTCTGCCTTCGGCCTCAGGTCATGATTTCAGGGTCCTGGGATGGAGCCCCCACATCAGGCTCTCTGCTCAGCGGGGAGCCTGCTTCCCCCCTCCCCCTTCTCTCTCTGCCTACCTCTTCTAGCTACTTTGTGATCGGTCAAAGGGGTAAATAAGATCTTTAAAAAAAAGATTTACTAGGTGTGAAATACATCGAGGGTATGGGAAGGAAAAATGATTTAAACCTGATCAGACTAGGAAGTGGTTGAAGCCTGAATTAAAGTTGCCTATAAAAAGAGTAAAGACCTGGGAAACTTATATTATGGGGAAAAAAATCCCTAGAAAAACACAGCAATAATAACTGGTCTGCTCCTTATTGATCCCTGATCCTGCGGTAGGGAAAAGAAGAGCTGGTTTTTTAGCCAGAGGATGATCTCCATTTGTCCCCATCATGATCTGGCATTTCCTCAGCTGCAAGCCCTAGCACAATGGGGCTCTGCACTAGAAGCTCAGGGCAAATGCCCTGGGGACCTCACTTGTCCCTTTTCTCTTTTTTCTTCTCAGGGGGACCAACGGGCAATGTTCATGGTTTTGTCAGTGTGACAACCTTTACCACAGGGAGATAAAAGACTGCCAAGTGTAGGTTAGAGCTGGGAAAAGCCACTTTAGGAACTTGATTTTCAGGGGGGGGGGTGATAGACAAGGGCAAAGCAAAAGAATGAGGATGAGTGTGTCAAGTTTCAAAGTGCCATGAGGCCAGCAACAGTGCATTCGGCGAAAACTACCAGCAAGTTCATGACAACCGAATGCTGATCTGCAGCAACACCTGGGAATGGAGAGGCTGAGCCCAGGGGTTAACACTGTGGGCTGAGATGATTTGCCATACTCTATATCAACCGAGGTTAGTTACTACAACTGTGGGGGCCACAGGGAGGCCCGGGGGGGGTAGCCCACAACCGCGAGGATTTCAAATATCAGAATCGTAACCATAATAGAGTATTTAATTGCATCCTAGCTTTCATCAAGGGTAATAGATGCACTATAGTTTTTTTTGTTCCGACTAAGAAAGAGAAACTGGCTGTCATTAAACAACTAGAGATATTTCCTCAGGTGCAAGGTGAGTGCCACCTTTAAGAGATATTAAAATGGGGGGGAGGACAAATCTTAGAACAAGTAAACTGTTGTAACTAGAATAATTAAAGAAAGGTCGAACACTTGGATCAACAAAATAAGTGATTATTGCTTCCTACCATGTTGCCCCCAAACTATATTAAGTGTTTAGAACAAGAGATACTTTCTCATCTTGATGACCCGCAGAACTGTTTAGACCCAAGGTACAGAGGGCAGTGGCCAAAGCCAATGACCAGCAGGCCCCAAGTGCCATGTGCAGACTCTAAGAGCAACTGCCTTGGGACGAGATTGAAACGGTTGAGAGTGGGCTTTCTTGTTCCCTAGGTAAGAGAAGATTATTAGCTGGGAAAGGAGGAAAATTGACACAGAATCGGAATTGAAATTGCCCTTACTACATGACAGAGTTGGTGAAACTTCCCTTCTCAGAAGAATCTTGAGGCTCGTCTCATAAATGTATTTTTCATTTTGGATTGAAACATTCAGTGATAAATATGTATCTGTTCGAGTTTCCTGGTTCTGTCATCAGGACTGTTTTCTTAGGCTTCAGCAGTGGCACAAGAAAAGGGTTTTTGATAGTCCAGAGTAAAATCCTGACAAAAGCAAAGCACCGGTAAATCTATGAAAAACTAACCACTCAGAAGAGAACAACAGATAAACCAGGCCAGGCCGCCCGAAACCCGGAACCCTGTTTAGGACCAGGTAAAAGGTGGTTCCCCCGGCAACAGGGGTAAGATGGGGAAGTTTTGCCCATCTCCTGCTAGAAGAGCCTAGAGAAGACACCTTTTCCGGAGAGACCACCAGGAGAGGAGAAGCAGTAGGTTGCTGATGATGAAGAATATTTTTTAATCAGCAGAGAAAGGTCTAAATGACAAAGTTCACAGGATAATAGTAACCTATGGGATTTAAAAAATAAAAAAATTTAAAAAAAGATTTTTTTGAAAGGACTTTTTTTTTTAAAAAAAGGACTTTAACACAAAAGTCCTTTTTAAAAGTACAGTTTTTTCTGTTTAAAAAAAAACCAAAAGTACAACTCACTGAGAGAATCGCCGCATTATTAATTGGGGTTAGAAATGACCTGGAATGGTAAAAAAGGACCCATTCTGGCAGAGGGAAAAAAAGAATCACTAACAGCCTACATGCCTGCGCGCAGCCAATGGCTCGAATCCCTGCCCCTCATGCGACCATTTTAAAAAGCTGTTCTCATAATGGATGAAGGTGAAGTTCCCTATTTCCCTAAATATGTTATAAGGGAAAAGCCCAGAAACTGGAAAGCACCTAAAGAGTGATCACCAGCTGTTTGAAAGGAGGGAAAAACCAGCAAGCCACCTCTTCTTCAGATGAAGGGGATCCCTGGAGTGCTGGACCCCTCCCTTCTTCTCCCTTTCCCCTCCTTCCCTTCCTCCCCTTTCCTTCCCTCCCTCCTTCTTCCTTCTCTTCCTCTCTGTCCTTCCCTGGTGGTGCCCTTTCCCGATGCCCACTTCATCCCTTTTTCTTTTCTTACATGCCTGCCTTCTAGAGTTTTCCTTCTCTCCTCTCTCCCAATTACTTCCCTTTCTCTGAATCTCCTCTTTGGTCCGTTCTTGGGGGTCCCTCTGTCTGCTCTCCTGCTCCCCTCCCCTTTCCTCTTGCCCTTGTTTCAGCTCCATTCCAGGACTGCAGGGCAGAGGTTGACTAACATGCTCACTCAACCTAGCTTGGCGAGCGCCACCCTCCAGAGAAGTCACTCTTTCGGTGGCCACCTTTACTGACTCCCCTGGTCCTTGTCTCCACTTATTCAGCTATTGCTCTGAAGTCTGAGGAGGACAGAGTAGGGCTGGGGCCGCAGAATCATGGCCAGAGGAGAACCAAACCATGTTTGTCCACACTGGGCCCCCAGGTACTGGCTGCTCTGGAGGCTTTCATAGTTCCTCCTCACAGGTTAGGATTTAGGTGGCGTTCTTCTTCAGAACCGGGTGAGTGAAAACAGCCATAGGTCAAAAAACCTAAGCTATGGCCCCCACACAAAAATCACTAATTAAACAATGAAAACTAAGTTAAGCTCTGAAGTCCCAAAGATCAAAAGA
The DNA here is from genome assembly GCF_011764305.1 of Mustela putorius furo. Classification (NCBI taxonomy): domain Eukaryota; kingdom Metazoa; phylum Chordata; class Mammalia; order Carnivora; family Mustelidae; genus Mustela; species Mustela putorius. Next base: position 4,825 of record NW_025422343.1, on the reverse strand, counting down.
ATTGCCTTTGAATCTGTCACGAGAAAGCAACCAAGGCTTCACTCTCTGGGTTTCTGGGTGCCCCTGGGAATGGCAGGAGTCTCTGACCCCCCCCCTTCCCTCTCATACACGAGTCCCAAAGAACGTCCTCGGAGGTGGTCTTCAAACTTCCTCTGAGAAATGTCTCTGGGTAATGTAGTTCCCGCTCGGCTGCTGCTGGGACGAATGAGGGTTTTTGTCAGGACCTGATGTGGCAACTTTTACCAGGAGACTGTGGCTTCTGGAATGCAGTCCTCAGGTCCCATGGGCCTGGGTGTGAGATCTAGGTCTTTCAGTGGAGGCAGACAGATGAGATTTCAGATTTTGAGTTGAATTCTGGGGATGATTAGTGCTTTGGAGGGCATTGGGTGTAGGTATTTTTGCACACAATGCGGGAAGGACAAACAAATTTTGGGGAGCCAGAGAGTGGGACTGTTAAGAGCTGACCTTGCATTATTACCCCCAGACCTTGCTGAATGTCTTTACCTCTGGTACCACAGAACGTGACCTTATTTGGAACTAGAGTCCGTTACAGATGCAATCACATTACAGTTGAGGTCGTTAGAGTGGGCCCTAATCTCCTGTAAACTGACCTCCCTTATGTAAAGGGAAAATCTGGACAGAGAGGATGGCCCCTACTGTCATGTGGGGGCAGTGGCATGAAAACTTCTAGAACCCTGACAGTAGTGGAAAACAGACTCAGCTGGGCACTAGGTAAATGGGAGCTCTAGTGTGGAATTTCAGATGAAGATGCCTGTGGACCTCGGCTTCCCCAGGTCATAGTGACGTTAGGATTTCAAATTCAAGTCAGAGATGAAAGAAAACATCTGGACTCGGTCCTCCTCAGTACACGCAGTATTCTGAAACTGAGGCTAGAAACCAGAGACCATTCTAATGAAAGGCCTCCACAGGTGGGCTCTCACAGGTGGGCTCCGACTTTCAGTTTCCTGTATATTCATTTCATGAAATCGCTCTGCGGGTCAACATGGCAGAAACAAAACCATTTTAATAAAAGTGACAATGAGGTTGAGGAAAGGGGACGCCAGAAGGCATGTGAATGTGGAGAGAGAGGAAGAGCCAGGGGTTGGAAAAAACCGAGAATCCCTCCCTGCCTCCTTTGCTTGCCAGGGAGGTCTGAGGGACTAGTTTTTTCCACCTGGATCCCAAGTCCAGAAACCAAAAGTTGGGCCTGCGGGTCCCTTTGCTTCCCTCGGGATGAAGGGAAGGGGGTCCCTCGCCCACTCCGCCCCGGCAAAAAAAAGGGTCCTTGTTGGAACTCTGTGACAACGATGGGGGCCTATTGCGCTCGCTTGGAGGGGGGGGGGGTGTGTTCACCACTCGCCATGCTCCTGTCCCTAGGCCCCCCGACTCCCCGTGGGGCGTCGCCTGGTGCGGCGTTGTTCCCGTCCGGTGTCCCCCCCGTGGTCCCTTTTTTGAACCGGGGGTTCGCGGGAGGCCCTGGCTAGGTTCACCGACAACCCCCCGGAAGCTCGCGGCCCCGCGCGTTTCTGCTCCAAGATTGAAGGGCACGGCGCCGGGTGTCACTTTATATGCTCGCAGGGGTACATCCACAAAGAGAAAACCATGGGGCGGTGGGCGGGGCAGCGGGGCACGGAAGCATGGAGGAACAGCGAGAATAACGGCCTGTTTATCTAAACCAACGGGGGCTGGAGCCGGGAGAGTGCAGGGCTTCTGAGGGGGAGGGGAAGGGGGTCGCCTGAAGTCCCCCTGAACTGGGGCCCAGCCAGCACAAACACCCTGGCGCTGCGAAGCGCCCCTCCTCCTGGTGCCAGCCCCCCTCCACCTCCTCCTCAGACCAGTCTCAACTAACCCCCTCCATCCCCTCACCCCACCCCTCAAAACTTCCCGCTCTTTTCCTTCCGCAATTAGCAAAGCCCCTTCTCCGTCCGGCGGCGCCACACCTCCCCCGCCCCCATCCCAGCCTCCGCCCTGAGGCTGGAGGGCCCGGCTTCCCCGTGGAACGGGCGTCGGCGAGGCCACCGGGGGCCCCCTGCGGAGCGTGGACCAGCGGCCCAGCCTTGGGAAAATCCCCCTCCCTAGCCTGGCTCTTCGCCATGATCGGGGTGTCTCCCCCGAGTGTTGCCCTGGCTTGCGAAAAAGAAGCACATCAGGCCCTAAACCCGCCTGCACTCCTCGGGTCATTTCTACCCCGGCCGGGATTTCCTGAAATTGTGCCCAAAGCCCGGGAACCAGCCTTCCCCCCCAAGCCCCTGGCTCCTGAGAATGCCTGCCTACCCGCGATCCTCTTTTGAGCAGTCTCCTAGTCTCCAGGCCAGCAAGGGTCCCGACATTGCATGATGGCAACGCGCCCGATCACTTCCCGACTGCGACCATGGATGTTTGGGGTTTTTTTTTTTTTTTGTTACACAGTTTTTTTTTTTTGTTTATTTATCTGGGTTTTATTGCAATTTTTTACAGGAGACCTCCAATGTAGGTGCTCCCACAAAGGGAGTTGGAAAAGAGGACGTCCTGATACCATTACGCCCAATAAATGGCCCATTCTTAGAAAAAAACATAGCGTGGGTTTCTTCGCGGAAGCGTGGCGGCAAAAATTGGTTCCCTTGGCAACAATGGTTTTAATAGACAATGGGATTATGCACCACACTTAACTTAAATTAAAGCATGCATAAGTTTTTTTTTGAAATCGTTTTACTTAAGAATAAATATTTTAAAACAGTTTTTTTAATTTTGACATAAAATCTATCATCAATACATAAATCTTATTACACGAGCAAGGTTACAGGGCAATTGTTTTAAAAAAAAATACCAAAAAATTCCTTCTAGATAGCCTCCTCTCGATGGAGCAGGGTTTTTTTAATAATCCCCATGTCTGTCTTTGCAACCACAATAGAATTACATGGGCTAGATAAGAAAGTGGTTTTTTTTTTTTGTGAAAAGAATCAGATAAATAGCTTTTTCCTAAAGATACCCGGTACATCAAAGCATTTTGAATCCGAAAGACGAATCTTTGCCCTTCCACCCAGCTTTTAAAAACCTGGCAGCTTTGGAAAATGAAAAAAATCCAGAATTCAAGCAAAACTTACCATAAGCCCGCTTAGGTTGAACCAGGAGGCAAAAATGCCTTTGTTTTATGCCCGTACCTCAATCCATCTCTTTTTCGTTGTTCTTGAGGCCCTTGGCACAAGGGAAAGTTTAGAGTCTTATTCTCTTGCGGGGAAAATTCCCTTGAAGCGGCTACCCAGGAGAACAGAAGATAGTCCTATGGGTGTCTGACAAAGGAGACAAGGGTTAACCTAGACGAGCAGCAGGGCTTTCCTTCTAAGAGCGCGCCACGAAAACCCGGGAAAAGACGAAAACAGCAAAAGTGACTACCCTCGTGGGTACCAAGCCGGTGCCCCTCAGGAGCGGGCGAGTGGAGCCCGCGCTGCAGGAGTGAGGTCGTAGTCCAGGGAAAGCCATGAAAACCCGCGCCAGGAAAAGGGGGCCTGCGGGGGGGGCTCGAAAGAGGACGACCTGTGAATGAAGGCCTGTCTGGAATGGGGTAGTTGGTATCGCTCTGCCACCCAGTGCCCAGGGGAAAGTGTAGTGGGAGCATTTGAATGGAGGTATAGTGACAGATAGAGATCACAAGTAGGCAGAGAGCAATCAGAGAGAGAGAGAAAAAGCAAGGCTCCCTGCTGAGGATGAGCCTTAGAATGGGCTCAAGTACCAGGACCCCTAGATCATGACCTGACCGCAACGCAAGAGGCCCAGTAGGCCAACCACCTGAGCCACGCGAGTCCCCAGGAAGGGAAATTTTTTTAAGAAGCATTTTCCTCTTTGAATCTCGTTTTGAGGTGTGGTTTGTGGTTCGTTCGACTTCTCATGAAGAATTGAATTTCTTGCTGAGGTTGGTTGTCAGAACGCGGGAGCGATATATCAATCGATGCTTATCTTGTTAGAAATAAAAAATAAATTATAAATAAATAAATAAAAAAGGTCAAGTGTTGTTGCTAAAGCTATTATGCTTTGCTCAAAACTCCAGAACTATAAATTGCATAGTATCATGGTTCATTCTTTATCATATCAAACAGGAGAGAGGTGGCAGGAAATGCACTTTTCAGGTTAAATTTTTAGGGACAGAATATTGACTTATGAACCTACTTTCGTTATTCCCTTTCATTCAATTTCCCTGTACTCCTTTTTCTATGAATTGTGAAATGGTAAACCATCATTATTTTTCCTTTTATGGCCCCGTGAGAATTAGAGAGCAATGCCCAAGTGAGAAAGCAGAAGGCAGGTTTATTAAAGCAACAGCCCACTATCTAAGGGAGAGCACTTGGTATCATGAGGATGCGCTGGAGCTGGCCCTTACTTTGTTTTGGGATTGGATATTTCTTGGTCTTTTTGAAGTGGGAGGAAGGACTTCAACAATGGAGTGGACTTGATCTCTAATGGAGAGATGCTTACATAATTTGGGGACTTGGCGGGCCGACTCCTACCACATGAGGGGTGGAATAGGAGTTGGTTTTCATTTTTATTTACTTTTTTCAGGGTTCCAAAAAATTTACTGTTTAGCAACCACACCCAGTGCTCCATGCAATATGTGCCCTCCATAAATCCCATTAACAGGCTTAACCCCAAACCCCTGCTTCCCCCCTCCCCCTCCAAAACCTCCCCAGTTTGTTTTCTCAGAGTCCTCCCTCATGGGTTTGTTGTCCCCTCCCCCTCCAATTCCCCCCCACCCTCACTCTTTCTTCTCCCTCTTTTGATCACCCAGTGTCTTCGGTGTTAGTCTTTATGACTCCACAATTTAAGTGAAACCATATGGAATTGACAATCTCTG
>NW_025422342.1:0-34713 GCF_011764305.1 Mustela putorius furo | reverse complement strand
AGGTTCAGGTCATGGTCATGGTCAGGGCTTGGGTGAGGGTTTGGGGCAGGCTCACAGTCATGTCAGGGTCAGGCTTAGTGCTTCCATGTTGAGTGTTAGCCCCGCTCCTGCGTCCATTGGACCCATTCACTTCATGGGTCTCAGATATAAACCCTGCGGCGTAATCGGGTGTAGACCCTCTAACCGATCCCACTTGAACCACCCTTAAACGGGGGGTGTGAACATGACTTGCCACCTAGACATCTAACCCCTCATGCAGCTCATCCTGCTTGGGGCATCGATATCCACCCATGATTGGCATGGCATGAACCTCTTACACACACACACACAACACCAAGAGGCGACACACACACACACACACCACACAACACATGCACACCACACTCACAGACACACAGTGAAGGGGACGGAACCTAGGGCCTACACCCATAGATTCATAAGGTGTGGGCGCTCTCTGACTCTGATGCCCACCTCGGGTCACCTTTTGTTGTATTACTTAACGGGCCTGCGGCTGTTGGGAAATTGATATTATGGACCTGCCAGGGAGGGGGGGACGTGTCTGGCTGGCAAGCTCACCCCTTCTCCTGCAATTACTCTTGGCTTCAATACAGTTAAAGAACACATCGCTTCCTTTAGGATTTGCCTAGAAATTGAGCCTGCACAGGGGGGGTTTTTCTCTGTAATTTGGTGGTCAACGGATACCGTGGGGTTCTATTTGCAGTGAGGCCGTGTCGTCATGGACGTGATGTCACCACTGCTGGGGGCTCCTTACCGAACTCCCTGCTCCACCAGAGCTCCCCGGAGCCTCGCCGGTCCCAAGCGCTCAATCAGGGCTCACACTCCCCTCAATGCAGTGGCCACATCCAAATGACCCCCATACAAGCCTCCCCCCCAGACCCCTGGGAGGCCTGGGTTGCAGCTGTTGTCCCCCGCTGGAGGGAACAGAGCTGGGTTTATACCAGCTTAGTGTTAGGGTTAGGGTTTAAGAATTAATTAGGGTCAGGGTTAGGGTTATCCACGTTGGTTGGGTCAGGGTTAGCGTAGTTTAGTGTAGGCTTAGGGGGGTCAGGTTAGGGTAGGTTCATGGTTAGGTTTAAGGGTCAGGATCACAGTAGGGTCGGGTTAGCGTTACGGTCACAGTCAGGGTCAGGGTCAGTGATGTTAGGCTGATGGTTAGGTTTAGGGTCACGGTTCAGGGTTCATGGTCAGTTTTAGGGTCAGGTTCAAGTTTTGGTTTGGTGGCAAGGGGGGTCAGGTCAGAGTCAGGGGTTTTTTTAGGTTGTTGGGGACAGGTTTAGTGTAAGGGTTAGGGTTAGGGTCAGGGTCAGGGTTACGGTTCATGGTTATGGTAAGGTCAGCTTTAGTGTTTAGGTTCTGTTTTATGAGTAGGTTCAAAAGGATCAGGGTTATCTTTAGGGTTACTAATCTGTTCAGGATCACGGATTGGGTCAGTGTTAGGTTTACAGTCAGGTTAGGGTCAGTGTTAAGGTCAAGGCCAGCGTCAGTTTTAAGGTTAAGTTCTGACGTAGGCAAAGTTCAGAGTTAGGGTTAGAGTTAGGTTTCAGGCTCACATTCAGTGTCAGGGTTAGTGTTAGGTCAGAGGTAGATCAGCATCAGGGTTAGGATTAGGGTCAGGATCTCGGTCATGGTTAGGTATTAGTCATATTTACGGTAATGTCAGAGTTAGGTTTTAGGTTCAGGGTCCACATCAGGGTCCTTGCCAGGCTTAGGTTTTGTTTTGGGTTCAGGTAACGATCACACTCAGGGTCAGGGTCAGAGTCAGGGTCAGGGCTTGGGTTAGGGTTTTGGGCAGGCTCACAGTCAGTGTCAGGGTTAGGCTTAGTGGTTACTGTTAGGGTTAGCCCAGCTCCTGAGTCATGGACCCATCCATTCAGGGTCTCATGATATACCCTGGGGTAGAAGGGTGTAGACCCTACAACCGATCCCACTTAAGCAGCCTTAAACTGGGGTGTGAACATGACTTACCCCACCTGACATCTAAACCCTCATCAGCTCATCCTGCTTGGGGCATCTCCACCCACGATGGCATGGCCAGGTCCTCTTTACACACAGACACCCAGAGGCACACACACACACACACACACACACACACACACACACACGCAGACAGACAGGGAGGAGACCTAGGGCTACACCCATAGATCAGAAGGTGTTTGAGACTCTCTGACTCTGAGCCCCCCTGGTTTCACCTTTTGATTTTATTAGCCAAAGGGCCTGCGGCGTTGGGGGAAACCTGATATGACCTGCCAGGGAGGGGACGTGTCTGGCGGGCGAGCTCACTTCTCCTGTATCCTCTGGGCTTCAGTACAGTAGAAGAACATGTCGCTTCCTTTAGGATGTGCCTAGAAATGATCTGCACAGGGGGTTTTCTCTGTTATGAGGTGCCGTGATACATGGGTTTCCAATTGCATTGGGCTCTGTTGTTAGGGAAGTGAGGTCACCACTGCCTGAGGGCTCCTTACCGAACTTCCTGCTCCACCAGAGCTCCCTGAGCCGCCGGTACCCAAGCTGCTCAAGGCTCACACTCCACTCAATGCAGTGCCCATCCAGTGACCCCCATACATCCTCCCCCCCCAGCCCCTGGGAGGCCTGGGTGCAGCTGTTGTCCCCGCTGGAGGGAACAGAGCTGGGTTTATACCAGCTTAGTGTTAGGGTTAGGGTTAAGAATGACTTAGGGTCAGGGTTAGGGTTATACGTCTTTGGGGTCAGGGTTAGCGTAAGGTTTAGGGGTGGGGTCAGGGTTAGGGTTAGGTTCATGGTTAGGTTTAGGGTCAGGATCACAGTAGGGTCAGGGTTAGCGTTACGGTCAGAGTCAGGGTCAGGGTCAGTGTTAGGCTGATGGTTAGGTTTAGGGTCAGGTTCAGGGTCATGGTCAGTTTTAGGGTCAGGTTCAAGTTTTGGTTTGGTGGCAAGGTCATGTCAGGTCAGAGTTAGGTTTGGGGACAGGTTTAGTGTAAGGGTTAGGGTTAGGGTCAGGGTCAGGGTTACGTTCATGGTTATGGTAAGGTCAGCTTTATGTTTAGGTTCTGTTTTATGAGTAGGTTCAGGATCAGGGTTATCTTTAGGGTTACTAATCTGTTCAGGCTCACTGATTGGGTCAGAGTTAGGTTTTACAGTCAGGGTTAGGGTCAGTAATAAGGTCAAGGCCAGTGTCAGTTTTAAGATTAAGTCTGACGTAGGCAAAAACTCAGAGTTAGGGTTATGATCAGGGTCAGGGAGAGGGTCAGGATAATTGTTAAAGTGGGGTTAGGGTTAGGGTTAGAGATAGGTTGAGGGTTAGGATTAGATCGGGTTAGGGTCAGTATCAGGGATAATGTTAGGGGTTAGTTTTAGGGTTAGGTTCAGCGTTAGGTTTCGGGTCAGGGCCTGTGTTAGTATCAGGGTCAGGGTTACGTTTAGGGTTAGAGTTACGTTCAGGCTCACATTCAGTGTCAGGGTTAGTTTTAGGGTCAGGGTTAGATCAGCATCAGGGTTAGGATTAGGGTCAGGGTCTGGGTCATGTTTAGGTATTAGTCATATTTACGTTAATGTCAGAGTTTTGTTGAGGTTTTAGGGTCCACATCAGGGTCCTTGCCAGTCTTAGGTTTTGTTTTGGGTTCAGGTAAGGATCACAACTCAGGGTCAGGGTCAGAGTCAGGGTCAGGGCTTGGGTTAGGGTAGGGGGCAGGTTCACAGTCCGTGTCATGGTCAGGGTAGTGGTTTTTGTTAGGGTTAGCCCTGCTCCTGAGTCATGGACCCATCCGTTCAGGGTCTCAGGATAAACCCTGGGCAGAAGGTTGTAGACCCTACAACCGATCCCACTTAAGCAGCCTTAAACTGGGGTGTGAACATGACTTACCCACCAGACATCTAACCCCTCATCAGCTCATCCTGCTTGGGGCAATCTCCACCCACGATGGCATGGCCAGGTCCTCTTTACACACAGACACACAGACACCCAGAGGCACACACACACACACACACACACACACACACACACAGAGACAGGGAGGAGACCTAGCGCTACACCCATAGATCAGAAGGTGTGGGACTCTCTGACTCTGAGCCCCTGGTTTTCACCTTTTGATTTTATTAGCCAAAGGGCCAGCGGCGTTGGGGAAACCTGATATGACCTGCCAGGGAGGGGACTGTCTGGAGGGCGAGCTCAATTCTCCCTGTATCCTCTGGGCTTCAGTACAGTAGAAGAACATGTCGCTTCCTTTAGGATGTGCCTAGAAATGATCTGCACAGGGGGTTTTCTCTGTTATGAGGTGCCGTGATACATGGGTTCCAATTGCATTGGGTTCTATCATCAGGGAAGTGAGGTCACCACTGCCTGAGGGCTCCTTACCGAACTTCCTGCTCCACCAGAGCTCCCTGAGCCGCCGGTCCCCAAGCTGCCCAAGGCTCACACTCCACTCAATGCAGTGCCCATCCAGTGACCCCCATACAGCCTCCTCCCAGCCCCTGGGAGGCCTGGGTGCATCTGTTGTCCCCGCTGGAGGGAACAGAGCTGGGTTTAGACCAGCTTAGTGTTAGGGTTAGGGCTAAGAAAAAGACGTAGGGTCAGGTTTAGGGTTAGACATCTTTGGGGTCAGGGTTAGCGAAAGGCTTAGGGTAGGGGTCAGGGTTAGGGTTAGGTTCATGGTTAGGTTTAGGGTCAGGATCACCGTATGGTCAGGGTTAGCGTTAAGGTCACAGTCAGGGTCAGGTTCAGTGTTAGGCTGACGGTTAGGTTTAGGTGCAAGCAGGGTCATGGTCAGATTTAGGGTCAGGTTCAAGTTTTGGTGTGGGGGCAAGGTTCATGTCAGGGTCAGGGTTAGGTTTGGGACAGGTTTAGTGTCAGGGGTAGGGCCAGGGTTAGGGTTAGGTTCATGGTTACGGTAAGGTCCGCTTTATGTTTATGTTGTGTTTCATAAGTAGGTTCAGGATCAGGGTTAGCTTTACGGTTACGATTCTGTTCAGGATCACGGATTGGGTCAGAGTTAGGTTTACAGTCAGGGTTAGGGTCAGTATTAAGGTCAAGGCCAGGTTTAGGTACGGACGGGGTGTGTGCCAACTGTACCAGTTGTACAACTGACTGTGTAGTGGCTGAAACTGAGAAACCGGGGTGAAAGTATCAAGAGGCTCTAAGGATTGTGAAAGAGACAAGATTCAAACAATTACAACGTACACAGAAGACAAACTATGCAGATGACTGCTCAGTACGGAAGTAATTCAGAGTGTTACACTGTGGCATCAGCTCACCCAGACCAAGAAGATTGCAGGAGTTCCCATAATGGACATCTCTAACCATATAGACAACACTGAGCGAATGCCAGATGATGATGGAGCCCCTCACTCCTATGTCTTAATAGAGTTCCTCAGCTCTCCTTTACCAACTTTTCCTGTTGCCAGTTCATACAAGCAATTCTCCTTACCCAGTTCCTCTGTTCTGAGCTATGGCTAAAGACACTCATTTTTTTATGTTTTGAAACTGATTATCTTGTACCATTTTACTTTTTGTTGCATCTTTTTATAAATCAGATGACCGCTCACAAGACAAAAAAAAAAAAAAAAAAAGGAATGGAAAAGATCAAAAGGGAGGACAACAACAACAACAAAAAAACTGTTCTTTTTTGCTGGGAACCCTTCTTACAAGTGCCAATCAGATAAACTATATCTGATGTTACATCTTCACAACTCCTCTATCATCAGGGAAAGTAGTTCACATAAGAAAATATCTCTATAAAATGAGTTCCAGGCTTACATTCCATATTTGGCTAATTACAATTTCATTACGATGTCTGTCTCAACCTGATGAGGAAGAGAATGGAATCTTGTCATCAAGATGTGACATCAAACTAAGAACCCACAGGGTAAGCACTCACCTCCTGTGATACAAAGACAGCTCCTGGGGATGGGTGACCCTGGGCAACAGTGGCTGACCTGCAGGCCTGCATCTATCTGCCATCTGTCATTCTTCCCCCTTCCTCCTCTGTCAGCTGCTATCTCCAGCCACCGTCAACAAAGTCCACCTCAAACAGCCATCACTTCCCTCTGGTCCCATTTACCATAGCTAAGCTCCAGGCCAGGCATCCAGATGACCAGCCCTGTGGGAACTTCTTCTAAGGTAAGAGGTGGCCCTATTGGTGAAATGCAGGTGCCAAGGCATGCGGACATTGTGCCATCTTCTGGGCTATTCTTAATGTTCTGATTGTCCCACTTCCCTCAGTTCCCACCTGTGGCCTCTGGAAAGGAACATATTACAGTAGGATTTCCAAGGACTGATGCGTGGGGGTCAGGAGATCTGGCCTGTGATTGGCCCCAACTAGCTGTGTGGCTTTAAAGGAAGTCATCACACCTCAGGCCTCAGTTTCCTTATCTGCAAGCCAGGATGGACTAGAGTCTTTTCAGAGGAGCCAGCAAAGATCACATAGATAAGCACCACCTCATTATACTAACAAGCAAACAGAAGGCCGGAGGCGAGTGATTTGCCCCAAGTCAGACATAAGCAGGCAGAGAGCAGAGCCGAGGATGGGACCCACATCTGCAGGTCACAGCTAATCAGCCAGCACAGTACAAACAGATCTGAGCAGCTGCTCATTCTTCCCCTTTTCCGTTTTGTCCATCAGAATGCATGCTCCCTGCAAACAGGGACACACAGGACCTGCTGCCTGTCTCAAAATTCCCAGTTCACCCAATTAGAACAGGAAGGAGCCTCAAGGATTACCCCCCCACCCCCACACACAGTTCTTTTACCTATGGAACATGAGGGTACATACATTCACCGTCCAGAGGGCTCCTGCCTTCACTTCTCATGGAAAAGGTCTTCATGTGCCTACCCGGGGTGCCAACGAAGCCACAAGTTCCAGAGAGGAACTGATACAGGGAAGTTCAAAGGAGGCAGACTGGCTCAGCACAGAAACAAACTGTCTACCAAGGAAAACTACCCCATGGGGGACTGATTCTCTTTGAAATACATTCGAGTGCATGGGAAAATGGTTTTTCAAGACCTGGTGGACTGACCAGTCACCTGGTACATACAAGATCACATCCGCATTCTGACAAGAGTGGCTTGCCTGCAGTGTAGACCAGGGGCCAGAAAGACAAGGAAGGCGCATGGAGACTGGGTGAGAAGCTTCTACGGTGTGATGGCAAGGGCGCACTGCAAAGGTACGAGAAGAGATGGAAAGATGTATATGGACTCAAGAGGTTTAGGAAGCGAAATCCACAGGACTTGGTGTGACAGACTAGATTTTGGAAAGGTGACAGAGTAGGAGTTGACTTCTGGTTTCCCGACTCCAGGCTAAACGGATGAAGTGTTTACTGAGAGAGGCAATAGAATAAGAAAGGTGGTTTTCAGTGGAGGAGGTGCTCATTAATTCCGTCTTGAACCTGATGAGTCTGAGGGGCCACAGACACATCCGAGAAGAAAGGTCAGCAAGTCCGATACACAGAACTGGTGCCCAGGAGGTGTGTGGGCCAGAGACAGGAATCTGCCTGACCTGCTGATAGGTGGTCATGAAGCTGCACAAAAGGTCATCTAGGGAAAGAAAGGAACACGGGGCTGAGCCCATAATTAGAATTCAGTGGCTACCAGGAGCATGACTTTGCACAGGAGACACATCAGAGATGTAGAAGAAAGACAGGAAGCAATGCAGAGCATTTGGTCTACTGCGATGTCGAGTAAGGAGACAGAGAAAGGTCGGGTGTGCTGACTTAGAAACAGTTTTGGTAAGAACTCTTTAGTGGAACAACAGGGCCTGAAGGGTGGAAGGTGGGAAAGTCAAGTCAACCCCTGAGCACTGGCTGTGATGCGCGACAGTGACAGGGCAATACCTAGAGGTGGGGCAGTCAAGTGGGAGAGAATCAAACAGGAGCGCATGATGGGAAGGAGTGCAGGGGAGAGGATCCTCGCAGGCTCCTGGAAGGGCGGGAGGGCATGGACTCTGAGCCAGAGTGGAGACTGAACCCGAGGAGGAAGGAGAGCCCCTCCCCGTACCAGGCGAGGAGGAGAAGGGGACAAATACAAGAATGGGATCATGATCAGCAGGATGGAGGAGGTCCCGTGGGATGGCTGCTAATTTTTCTGTACGACTGGAGATGAAGTCATATGTTGAGATGGAAGAGGAAGGCTACATGTGATGTCAATAGCACACCCATGTAAATGGTCTAATTTATCTGTTATGCCACTTTCTCCCCCTACTACCAATACCTTATGTCCTGCTCATCTATTATTTTGCTGTCAACCCAAAGGATTTTCATATTTCTAAGCTGACAAAGTATGATGTTGCCAGTGCCTCTGCCCCAGGTGACCCTTCCCCATCTGCCATTCCTGAACTTTGATCACCTACCTCTTTTGCATATCTTTCCCCTTCTATTTCTCATTAGATATCATAAACATGACTTTTTAAGTAGTCTCCTGCCACCAGTCAGCTCGAACTCAACAGATATGACCATGCAACTTCCTGCTGTAAACCTGACTGCAACTCTACCGTGAAGACTGCATCAACGTGGACCCCTCAATGTATGCAGTGTCCAAGGTGCAACCCGCAGCCCCACCCCATCTCCCTTTCTACCATCTCAGTCTCATTCCAAAATGTGCCAAACAAGACACCTATGTAGAAATACAACCCCGACAGCAAGCTCTCCACTCATTTCTGCCTCAGAACTGTAACTTAACAAAACATCTCTCTGACGGAAACACAAATTGCATATAACCTTTATCTCCAGCTCCCACATAGAAGATCAATACCACTTTACACAGAACAGCTGTTCCATGTATTTTCCTTCTATGTATGAAGGGGTCACGTTCATTAACACTATAAATTGTACATTATATTCAGAAATGTCAGAGCCTTGAAAGAATATGGAATTGCTGGCATTCTAGCCACTTTCCCAGTTTGCTCTCTTCCTACCTCTAAGTCCTAATTTAGAAGTGCTATTTTGAGATTTCTATTTTCCGAAGCTGCTTTGACCAAAGGCATTCTGTCAGCTCAGAGTGAGAAAGATGGCGGGGCGAGGAAGTGCGAGAAAATGCTAGTGTTAGGCCCAAAGAAATCCTGACTAAGTCCAAAGACAGACAAGCTAAAGAGACTTCTGTGCTTTGAGGTTCTTTAAGTCTGTGTGTGTGCCTTTTCTTCTTCCAATGACCTCTCTCCTCATCACTTGTCCTTCATTAACAAAAGGTTTCTGGATCCGAGAATTCACTCTGTGCTCTCCTTCAGACACTCCATTCAATTTACACCTTTTATTACAGTGGCTTAACATCACCATACAAGAACAAGAGTACAATATACCTTCGTCTAGGCATCCCTACATATTAAAAATGATATGGCCACACTGCAGAGGATTCAGACATAAGCACTTTTAAAGCCAGAGTGTGGGAGATGTGATCTGAATGCAAGTATCAAAAAGGAACTAGCTGGTTAACCCAAAAAAGAAAAAAAAACATATTATGACTTGAAGCCATAAAAAAGTAAGAAATTCAAAATCTTTTCAGAATTTCAGGTACCTACAGAGCCAAAACTTTTTAACACTGAAACCAGCTACTAAATCCCAATCCTTAGAAATTAAACATATACGTTTTGATAGTTTAAGTACAGACCCAGAGGGATACAGAAAACAGATAAAGCTCCTCCTGGCTCTGATTCAAACCTTGGGACATTTTCAAGGCTATGTCTGATGAACCTTTCCTGTCAGTAAAGTCTTTTCAGTTTAAATTTCTATTCTGTAAGTTTATGTCCTACAGTTATCTGCTGCCAGCTTCAGGCTGTGATCTCCCAGAGATAGCATGAGCAGCTTCAGGCTGACCTCACCAAGAGAAGTAGGGCAACTTTAGAAAAGGAGCTTGGTATGCTTTGTAGTACTGGACCAGAACCAGTAACGACAGTACAGTCTTTCAGATTTCTCATTCCGGGAGCTTAAGACGAAAGTCAGGCATAAACGTTAGGTTAAGTGCCTTTTTGACCCGATTCCTGGTAAGTACGTGTGTTCAGAGATGTGTTCAACGCACAGTCGCTCAGCTTCTAGGCACAAGGCACTGGGAGGCTTCTGTCAGGCCGGGGGAGCGGCGGTCTGACTGTGCCGCACGGTACCAGAGGCGGGTCCTACGCGTCCGAGGCTTTTACGTTTAGTTCAAAACCACTTGCCCTGAACTTTCAAGGCCTTTTCATTCAATGTGCACGATTTCACAGGAGTGCTTTCTCCAGGCTGCACCTAGCCCACCCGAGGCCAAGAGACTCACTGCGAAGTGCAGTGAGGACCCCGCTGAGGACCCATCCGGGGCGGGGACATCCCAGGAAGCCCGCAGAAGAAGCCGGAGGAGAGGCCCCGGAGGGCCAAGGAGGGCAGGCCACCCACGGCCGGGCTCTGGGGAGCAGAGCCCAGGCGTGCACCTTCATGAACTCGTCCTTGTCAAAGCAGAGCGTGTCCGGCCCCTTGGGCAGGTTCATCTTACTTCTCTCCATCCCGCCGACCGCCGCCTCTCAGCACCGAGCGAGGAGGAAAGGTAGGAGGCTGCGCTCCCCGACGCTACCAGTGAAGCCATGGCGTTTCCACCCCACAGAAGGCACTGCTTCCTCCAACATGGCAGCGCCCCCGCCCGGCCAATGAAAGAGGACGCCGCAGGCCCGCCTCCTCCTGCCTCCGCCAAGAGAGGCGGGCAGGCCCTACGGTTGAGCCAGCAGGTGATGTTGCCCCCATGCGGCGGAGGGCGACACTACAACCTCGCCTACGTTTCTGCAGGGCAGCCCTGACGCTGTTGTTGCCAGGTGAGGGGGAGAAGGGAGGGCGGGGAGGGTCAGGGGCTCTCCCTCCCCACCTCGCCCTTTCCCTCGGAAAATCGGCCTGCGAACCTCTTTCAGGACCTTCTCCCGAGATTGTCCCGGGGGAAGCATAGCCGTGGCAGGATGCTGGCCCTTTACTTCTGCGGCCGGTTGTCCAGAGAGGGGGGCGCGTCCGGGTGTCAGGCCTCCTGTCTCTGGGCGCCGCCGCTGCAGCCGCCTTGGCGCGGAGGCCTCTGTGGGAACCCGGCTTCCGCCCTTAGCCCCGGCACCCACCCGCGAGCGTGGCTTCTCCCCCGCTGAGCTTGGCTCCAGCGATCTGTAGGGAGGAAGGTGGTCAGCTGGCAGCCTCGGGTCGTCTGGGCCGCTCCCAACTCCACTTCGGCTCAGCTGCGGGGCGTCCACAAGTTTAGGTTCTCAGAGCTCTTAAAGAATCACCTCGCTACCGGCCGGCCGACAGAACGCAGCCGACAAGTAGATGTGCGAGCATGTTTATGTCCAGTCCGCTCTAGAATGGGCGGAATCGTGTGTTTGTGGCTAGCGTTGGTTCGATCGCCACACCTGCCCCCAATTTCCGAGACCCCCCTCCTCCTCCTGCCGCCGTCCACCCCACATTTATTTTGAGATTTTTCTTTCCTCTTCCCTTGCTCTTTCTCCCACTGTCCTCCCCTTTAGTGGGAATGTCATGGTCAAATGATGATTCATTTCTCTTTTTTTTCTCCGTGAGACTCTGACAGCTCAAACCACAGATCTCACGCCCGCCCTTCAGGCTGCAGCTTTGCTGTAATAGCCCAGGACTGGGCTGCCCCTCCCAATGCTGTGATCTCCCAGAGATAGCATGAGCAGTCCTTAGAAAGGGATGGGACACAGCAAGACAATGGCTTACAGTGAGTCTTGCATTCGAGTCACTCCAAACGGGAAACTGGTCACTTTTTTTTAAAACGTGAGTACAGGGACGCCTGGGTGGCTCACTTGGTTAAGCAGCTGCCTTCGGCTCAGGTCATGATACCAGTGTCCTTGGATCCAGTCCCACATCGGGCTCCTTGCTCAGCAGGGAGCCTGTTTCTCCCTCTGCCTCTGCCTGCCATTCTGTCTGCCTGTGCTTGCTCTCTCCCCCTCTCTCTCTGATAAATAAATTAAAAAAAAAAAATCTTTAAAACCTGAGTACAGAATCTGAAACAATACATTCCCTAGCAGTGGGCCTGGCAAGGCCTTGTTTAGGAAAACGTTCCCAGTCAATATCCAGAGACTATGACAGGTAGGATGAGAGCTGGAATCTTATTTGGAGAATCAGAATAAATTGCCAGGGGAGCAACTATGAAAGTGCATTCTATGCCCTGTTGTGGTCATTTGGATATAGGGAATGAAAGCCTCATTATTTGGTCTTTGTTTGTTTACTCTTATTATGAAAATTCTCAAGCATACACCAAAGTGTGTAGAGCAGAAGGATCCCGGCCCTTCCGAGTACTTATCACTCTGCTTCCCCAACTGTTTCATAGGCCCTCCTCCTTCTACTGCCCCCCCAAGTGCCTGTATTTTTGTTTTTGGGAGAGAGGGGAGGTCTGGAATATATTTTAAAGTAAATCCCAAACATCACATCATTCCCTGCTCCCCAAATACCTTGGTTTACACATCAAAGAAGGAGGAGGAAGAGGTGGAGGAGGGGAAGACTGAGAAGGAGGAGGGATGAAGAAGAGAGATTTCCGCACAGGCCCACTATGCCAGAATCAATAGGTCTAATAAG
The DNA here is from genome assembly GCF_011764305.1 of Mustela putorius furo. Classification (NCBI taxonomy): domain Eukaryota; kingdom Metazoa; phylum Chordata; class Mammalia; order Carnivora; family Mustelidae; genus Mustela; species Mustela putorius. Next base: position 22,203 of record NW_025422342.1, on the reverse strand, counting down.
CTATTCCGATTGGCTCTGAGAGGCATGACTTTTAGCCTCTCAGACTTTTAGGGCCACAGTGCTAATAAGCGACAAGGGCAAATTCAGGCAGCGCAAACAGCAAGGCCCACACTCATCACCAAGGCACCGAGGGGGGGGGGGCAAGGGTGCCAGACCGACGGAACAAAGTTGTCTGGGAACCCCACCTGCCCTAGAAGTCCAGATGAGCGAGTAGTTGAACTGTTTTTTTTTTTACCTTCATTGTCATTCCTTTCTGAAATTATTGCCGGCCTTTGGTAAAGACATGAACCTGAGCTTGTGCAGCCTGGGGTACTGATCTTGGGGTTGCTGAAGAGAGTAGGTGCCAACAAAGAATGAAAATCCCTGCTGCCTGTTCTCCTTCCGAGAGTCAGGAGGGAACAGTCAAGACCCCATACAGTTCACTGCCACTTGGAGCCCTGGCTGTGGCAGTGGCGTGGCCCACCAAAGCCAGGAGCAACAGGCAAGACCCCAGACCCCAAATGCTAATGGAACACCCTGGGGAGGATGAAGGAAAGGCAGAGAGTCAGCGGAAACCTTCCCAAAGGACATTTCCCTCAGTTTCATCTGGGAGCTGACATTCAGCTGGTACACACCCCTTCAGCCACACAAAGTTTGGTGACTAGCCTCTGGCCAGAACCTGCTGTGTGTCTCCCTACCCTGAACCCTTCCCAAGATCCCTACCATGGCCTCGCGATCCAGGCACTGGGCGTGTAACACTTGACTCTGCAGGGGTCCCCGGGCCAGCTTTTGGTTAGTTAGTTGTCCGCGCTGTTAAAGATTTGACTACTGTTACATGTTTGACTCTCGTCTTTGGTGATGGTACCTATTTCATAGGAAATAGAAGCTGGAATCCAGGAAACAGGCTGGAAGATGAAATTAAAAAGTGGATACAAAGCTTCTAATCAGAGCCAGACACAATCGGCGATCAACTATATCCCAGTCTCTCCCCTCTTCTCTGATCTGTACTTTCCTTAATGAGGAATGAGACTTTAAGTTGTGACTTTTTTTTTTTCATCTTCAAGTCTCTCTCTCTCTCTCTCGATTCCCTAACTTCCCTCTCTTGCCTTCATTTCATCCTAGAACTTGTGCCCACGACTTCTTTTCTAAGTAAATATTAACCCCCTTTGACTCTGAATCTCTGGAAAATTCTCAGTTCCCTATTTTCGCTGGCACTGTGACAGGTCCTCATTTCTCCTTCCCACTCCTCTCTATTTATAGTTTTCACATTTTTTTTTTTGGCAGGTTGGCTACAGAACACTCAAAAATTGCAAAGAGAAATATTGTGTTCTGGAAATTCGCCCGAGCATTTTTTTTCCAATATCGTCCTTATGCTCTTCTGATCCTCTCTTGAACTGTTGGACTAAAGCAGCTGACGCTTCCACCAGCAACCAGAGTCATCCTGTCCACTACTGTGGGAACAGAGGGTTTCCATTTGGAACTGCAGACTGAGCCTAAAGTCTGGTGGCCCTTTGGTGCCAGGATAGCAGGTATGGGACGGGTGGGACATGGAGGACAAGCATCATGGTAGAGGTCTCCATTCGACCAGGAAAGCTCACAATGAGCCAACAGGTCCATTTCAACATCTTCTGTATTTTCCTTATAACCTGTTTCATTCCAGAGTGGATTTGAGATCATTTAGTTTGATTCTTAAATGTTTCCCATTCCAACCGGAAACAGACTCATCCTACGGGCTCCCAAATTCTGCCTCATCTTCCTAATCAGTTAGTACCCCAAATTGGGTATGATAGTGCCAGAACATTCTTCCATGTGTATTTTATAACAGACTAGTATTTTATTAGTTTTTTTTCAAACTAATAAGAATGATAAGGGTAACTTTTTTTTTTCTTTTAAAGCATAGGCAAAATCACGAAAGACATTGAAATGAACCTAAAAGATTATAGTGTCTTCCAAGGGAAAACAGGTGTTGTCTCATGTACCCTTCTGGGCTGACCAATTCTATGGGATATTCTGTGCCTTTCTTGTCTTTGAGCTATTTTGCAACTCTATAGATTGTACATAATTGATGTGGATGCAGATGATCTTGTCTAGCTATATGTAAATGAATTTTGTCCACTGGAAGTACAGTTGACCCCCTTTCCTTTGGTAGAAGGCAGTTTTGCATCCATTTGCATTCTATTTGCATATCTATTTGCATCTATCAAAGCAAATTCGTTTAAGTATTACTGATTGTATATGTGTCTGCCTTGAGATTCTTGCTTGAAGTGGTGGTAACATCTTAGTGGTTCCCGAGCTAATGAATGAATTAAACAAAATCCCCTTCAGGCATTCATCTCATATTTGTAAAATGGTCCTTATTTAATCTTTTCGAGAAAATGATACACTAGCAAACCATGACAAGATTCTGGTAAATGAAAAGTGCAATGAAATCAAATCGGAATGAATTTTAGAATTACCTTCAATGTGGCCCACGCTATGCCAGAGGCAGAGAATGAATGAATCTCAAAGACATGGCTTCTGGCCCCCAGGAGTTACAGTAATCTGTGTCAACATTGGCATGCCTGAGAAATGCATGTGACATTCCCATCAGGGTTTCCCCGGGGGTTCAGTTAACCTTTCTCTTCCAAGCTACCCTCTCTTGTAGTGATATCAACTGTGCCCTTGGTTTCAGCTCCCATTCCCTAGCCAACATCTCTCCCACTGATACACGACCATCTGTTTCTTTCCTACCCACCAGGCCCGTGTAACTGACTACCTACTCATGCTATTTCACTGATGCCCCACCTGTGCCTCAAAACCCAGCATGTTCAAAACTTGATTCATCATCGTTTGTGAAAGAATGGCTTATCCTCTTTTGCTTTGTTTCTTTAGAAATGATTCTACCAATGCCAGCGGCATGCACCAGAAACCAGGAAGGAATCATACAGCTGAGCCAACCTGCTGTACTTTAAAACACTTGACCACAATTCTCCAGTGGATACTCAACCCTGGCTTCAAACTCCCTTGTCTCTCCGGTGAGTTTGCTTTCCCTCCTTCAAGACTTGCCTCAACAATCCCTACCCCCACCTCTTCTGAACTATGTCACCTCACTCCCAGCTCCTGTCCTAGGGATGAGGGAGCAGAAGGCAAGCTTAGGACAAAGCAGAAACTGGCACCCTACACCCTCTCCCCATGCCATATGTGTAACATTCCTCATGCACTCCTGGCTGCCCTAAAGGAAAAACGATGCTTAACTGATAGAGATCCCAGTCCTGCAGGACAGGAGTATCCCTCCATCTACGAATGTCCTAGTGACTTACAAGGAAGGAAGAAGCTTTCTCATCAATAGCCTGACTTCCAGACACCCATACCTCAGTTTCCGGAAGCCCTAACATCACCCTCCCCTCCATAAAATTGAGGGAGGCTAAGGGGGAGGGAAGTGTAATAAAACTGAATTTCTTCTAAGCCCAAAGCCCACTGACAAGGATGTGTGATAGGAGGAATGTAACATATCTCCAGGAAACTCCCGACTGTCTTCATGCTTTCCCTCATTAGAGGCAAAAACAGCCTTGACTTGACAATAACCAGGTCTCCCTTATCCTGAAATTCTTCTTTAGCATATGACAGTCCTTCTGGACACCCCCTTTGTCCTCACCTTCCTCAGCTCCCAGTCAACCATGCCTCTGTCTGAGCAGCTCTTTCTGCCCCTGGGTCCTGTCCCTGTGTTTTAATAAAACCACCATTTGCACCTAAGACGTCTCAAGAATCCTTTCTTGGTCATCGGCTCTGGACCTCACCCCACCAAACCTCACCTGTGTTCCAAAACTTCATCATTAGTGCCACACTTCAAGAAAATAAAAGCCCTTTGTGCAGGAATTCCCTTATCTTACCACCACCCATTCAAATCTATACCTACATTTGTATCCATTTTTAATTTGTTTTTAGACATTTAGTGCTACACACTGCCCTGAGTGTTTGTAAATCTGTGGCGAATGACACAGAAAAGTCCCTGGCATCATGGAATTTACATGGTAATTGGAGAAATGTACAAGAAACACAGAAAGTGTTGAAGACAGAGCAGGTTTATTGAGAAGAGCAGACATCCCCAGCTAGGGTTTGTTCTTCCTTGTGCCTGGGATTTGTTCCTTCCAGCCCTCTCCAGGACTCCACTCCCAGGGCCAATATCAAGTTCTTGTTCCAATGGATCCTTCCAGTCAGAAGACAAATGACCTTTTTCTTAAAAACAAAAGGAAAAAACCCAAAACAAAGACTTCCTTTAACCTTCTACCTTCCTATAACAACCTCCATATTTCTCTCCCCACCTCATTCCCAGCATAGCTTGTAAAATATTTGTCTACACCTGTGGGTGTAGGGTACCATGTCCCCAAGGGTAGTTGAAAAATCTCTATAAAGAATCCTTATGTGCAGATCATTTTAAGGGAGTCCATTTCCAGATCCAAACTCCATGTGTACTCTGTAGGATAGGTGATATGCTCATTCTTGGGTCTGATATCAGCATACTCCTCTCCTTCCTGGAAGATCAAGACACTCCTCTCAGATCTTATTAGAGTGTAGGACTTGGGCTGATACCAAAGTTGAAATACCAGTTTTGTTTCAAATAATGCCCTTCTGTGGGCAGTCCTGGGGCTCCACCTTTAGAGCTTACTCTCCTTATTAAGGGTAAAAGTTAACATCGGAAAGGGGATTAGGGCAGATGTTGGAAGTGCTCAGAATAACAATCAGTTTTGGTTAGTGACACTCATTCCTTCATATTTAAATTAAACTATATATTTTTAGGGACATAATAGGGAAAAGCACAAGTAAGGATTTTAATGGTTTCATTCCATTCTAGTATGGTTTGGGAAATAAAATAACAGAAAATGAGACTGTTCTGCTTTAAAAAAAAATCAACTTGTAGCAGGCAAATGTTATTCCAATGAAGTCGATCCTTTTCTTTCTCCTTTTCTTTTTAAAGATTTATTTATTTATTTGGTAGAGAGATACACACACACAGAGACACACACACACAGAGAACACAAGTAGGGAGAGCGGGGGAGGGAGAAGCAGGCTTCCTGCTGATCAGGAATGTGGGCCTTCATCCCAGGCCCCTGGGATCATGACCTGAGCCAAAGGCAGCTGCTTAGTGACTGAGCCACCCAGGTGCCCTCTATCTCATTTTTTAAATGTTTAATATTTTCAAAACCTAGTTAATAAAATATACATATATTGTGATGAAAAGTTTATGATTAAAAAGTTTCAGATGTCCACTTAAAAATGTGCAAGGTGTGTGAATTCTCATAGGCGGTCCATGCACCATACACGCCTATCACTAGCAAACGTGGATGTACTCGGTGTCTCTAGGTTCCCGCTTCCTTAGTGCCCTCTTAATCACATGGTTTCTCTTCCTACCATCCTGGACCTGTATTCTCAATTTGCTTCTCTATTTCATCTCTGCCCCTTTGAAGAGCTTGATTCTGGGTCTTCTGTAGCTATGCGTTCGCTCTCTCTCTCTCTCTCTCTCTCTCTCTCCCCTCGATCAGGCTTTCACAACCTAGCACTATTGATACCTGGTGGGTGATTCTCTGCTGTGGGGCTGTCCTGTGCCCTGCAGGACATTTAGCAGCATCTCTGGTCTCTAGCCACTAGATGCCAGCAGCACCCCCCCCCAAGTGGTGACCACCAAAAATGTCGCCAGATATTGTTCAATCGGCCCTGGGAGCAAAACTCCTTGCCTCCCAGCCCCAGTTTTAAAACCACTGCTTTGGCTGATTCCATTCAGCATCATTGATTTAAGTTCTTTGTAGAAGCTGAAGGCTCTGAAGTTAACGTCTTTAATCCTAATCCACCCTTGGAGCTGAGAATCACATGGCCAGCTGCCTGCAGCATATTTCTCCATGAATATGTAACAGGAGTCTTATTTTCACCATGATTTCTATCCTGCTCCCCCTCCTCACGTGCTCCTGTCCCAGTCTCCCCATCTTAGTAAACAGCATCCCCACCTCCTACTGGCTAAAGCCTCAGCCCCTGGGATAAATTCCCCCTTTCCCTTTTCTCGTATCTAATCCATCAGCAAAACCAACTGATTTGACCTCCAAAACAGAAGTCAGACTTGCTCACTGCTCTTTATATCCATTGCTCCCATTTGAATCCAAACCCTGAAATTTTTTTTGCACTTCAGACACTGTTAACAGTCATTGGTCCCACGACTACACCTACACAGATATTTTACAAGATCGCTAATCACCAACAAGTTGCCAGATCCAATGATTAACTTTCAGATCTAAATGAATCAACCTGTCAGTCCTATAGACATAGAAGTCCCTCCACTTCTCTGGAAATATTCTATCTTTTTCATCGTGATGTTGGCTCTCCCTTCCTCTTCCACACTGGTCAGTGATGATGGCTCCTTTCCTGGCTGGGTTTTTTTGAGCTTCCTGACCTTTAGACATCAGTCCTGTGCTCTGGGACTCGGACCTTCTGCTTGAGTTTTCTGTTGTGTTAAAAAAAAAAAATTCAGCTGAGTACATTTTAAAGAACCTATTGGCTTTATTCAATGATTCACGAAATGGGCAGCATCCTGCTTGCAGACTGAAAGGAGCTCGGAGGAGCAGTACAAAATGAAAGACTTTTATAGGCAGAAGAGAGGAGGAGCAAGGAAGTCACGTCAGGCAAACAAGGCAGGTTGGTTATGGCCAGGTGACTTGGCTTCTGGGGATGGCAGGGGTCCGAGGGAGTGGGGATCAGGTGGTGTCTGCTTGCCTGGGCTCAGATTCCATTTCTGGGACAGCTGAAATCATAATTAAGTCTGGTTTGGGGGACATGGGGCTTAGCATAAGCAACTCCATTTTGGGCCTCTTGTTTTGTTTTTAATAGTTACTTCATAACAAATAATAACAAGTTTAGTAACTTTAAACAGCTCAGTTTACTATCCTACCATCTCTAGCTGTCAGGAGGCCAGAAACAGCTTAACCAGGGTCCTCGGCTCTGGGTCTCACTCAAAGGAGGAGAGAAGGCGCCCACCAAGCTGTGTTCTCACCTGCAGGTTCCACTAGGGAAGGCTCTGCTTCCAAACTCACTCGGGTTGTTGGAAGAACTCATTTCCTTGTAGCTGTGTGATTTGGGGGGCAGCCCATGCTGGGGCGGGCCAGGGAGATTCTCCAGGCTGTTAACTGGAAACCATCCTCAGCCCCCAGAGACTGCTTGCGGTTTCCTGCCATATAACTCTCTCCACAGGTGATTCTGAATTTGGCTCTTTGCTTCTTCAAGTCCAGGACAGCCTCTCACTCCAATCAGTAAAACAGTCTGATTTAATATAATGAGATCATAATAGTGACATCTTCTTACCTTGCCAAATTCGACTGGTTAAAAGCAAGTCCTAAGTCCCATACACATTCCCATCCATACTCACAGGACAAATACCAGGGGACAGATATCATGAAGCTGCCTTATCATGTTGCCAAACACACCTCTGTCCATACTCACTGCGTAGGTAAGCCCACTTCTTTTCAGGGCTTGAACCCTATGTCCTAACGGTGCTCATATTTGTGCCTCCAGCCTGGATCTCACCCATGAATGCCAGACTCATGTGTTCAGCTGCTGGTTGGGCATCCCCATGTGGATTCAGCCACCATCTCCAGAACCAAACACCTGTTGCCCATCAAACTTGCTTCTCCCGTCGTCTTTCCCATCTTAGCAAGTGGTAACGTCACTGTTCCAGGGCCTCAGGCCCCCCAAATTGGAAAATCATCCCAACTCTTGTCTTTTCCGCACACTCCACCCTTAATATATTTACAAATCCTGCGTGTTTTGTCTTCAATATACACCCAGAATCTACCCCCTTCTCCCCACCCCTGCATCTACTGCTCTGGTCTGGGCCAATACTCCTTCTCACCCAGATCAGTGGTCCTCAACCAGGAGAGTTTTGTGTACCTGCTCCTCGGCAGGGGATTTTGACAGGGTCTGGGCACACTTTTCGTGGTCACAACTTGAGAGTGGGAAAGGGCGCTCCTGCGATCTAGTGGTCAGTGCACAGGACAGCTCCCCATAACAAAAATTAATGTGGCCCCAAATGTCAGCATTATTTATTTGACAGAACAAGAGAGAGATCCATGTAGGCAGAGACGCAGGCAGTGGGAAAGGGAGAATCAGGCTCCCTGATGAGCAGAGAGCCCAATGCGGGGATTGATGCCAGGACCCCAAGACCATGACCTGAGCTGAAGGCAGAGGCTTAACCCACTGAGCCACCCAGGCGCCCCGATCCTTTTCTAATCTAAATCAAGTCAAGCCTCTTCAAAACCATCCAAGCTCTTCTCATCTGGCACAAAGTTAAAGGCAAATCTTTACAATGGCCTTCAAGACTTTATGTGATCTGACCCCACTACCTTCCTTACCTACCTCCTACCACTTGCCGTCTTGCTCATTTTTTGCCCAGCATTATTGGTCGCTGTGTCATTCTTTAAACACACCAGATGTGCTCCCACCTTGGGCTTACTGTTTGCTTTGTGTGGGATGCTCTTCTCCAAACAGCACAACTGCTTGTTCCTTAATTTCCTCCAGGTCTTTCCTCAAATGAGGGAGACTTCCCTGACACAGTCCCATAGAAAATACCAACCTGCTCCCCTAAACCCCACACCCCATGTCCACTCACTCAGCTTAGTTTCCTTCCTACCCCACATCAACCCCCTGATATGTATGTGTATTTATATGCTTCATTTGTCACTCAACAACTAAAATGAAAACTCCAAGAGGACATCAAATTTATTTTGTCTCTTGTTAACTATTCTGTCTTTAGGGTTTAGAACAGTACCTGACACATAGTAGATGTTCCGTAAATATTGGAGAATGATTTGTTACTATCTTTGCCTTTTCTCTATCCATTCTTTACACAGCAGCCAAAAATGACATTTTAAAAATGCAAAAGGAATCCCATGACCACCCTCCACCCACCAGTGTAAAACCCTTCAACGGCTTTTCGTTGTGCTCAAGCCGCAGCTGACATTCTACAGCCCAGGCCAGATTAAGATTTCAGAGTTCTTAATCACTGGAAAGACGATGGTGTTGTCACCACCAGAGATATTTAAATATTTTTGAAGATTAGATCCCAAAGTAAGTGTGCTAAAAGCCTAGCAATATCCAATTTCACAAACACAGATTTCATAAAATCTCATTAGTCTTCTCACCTTGTGTAAGTTTAATCTTTCCTCGGACCCCTTTTCTCTTTTGTTTCAGGCACTCACCATACTTTGCCAGAACCATAACGGCCTTCCAACCTGTCATCTCATCTTCAGGAATATGCCCCTTTCCCTCCCCTCCTCACACCAATTCATTCTCTAAACTTATTCTAAGATGATCACTCTAAAATGTGCATCTCACTGTGTCCTTCCCCTACAGGAACTTACTCAATAGCTCCTAACGACATGTGAATTTCCTTGGTGTGGTATTTTTACAAGACCCTTTGCTTGCAAGTGGCAGCAATCCAAAGAAAACTGGAGGAACCAAAAGGGAAAAGGAAGCAAACAAACAAAAAACAAAGGAATGTCCAGGTTCCTGTAGGGGTGGATACCACAGAAGTTCATAAAAATCCAAAAGAAGATGGGGTACCTGGGTGGCTCAGTGGGTTAAGCCTCTGCCTTCGGCTCAGGTCATGATCCCAGGGTCCTGGGATCGAGCCCCACATCAGGTTCTCTGCTCTGCAGGGAGCCTGCTTCCTCCTCTCTCTCCCTACTTGTGATCTCTGTCAGATAAATAAAAAAAAAATCTTTTTAAAAAATCAAAAGAAGAGCTGCAGAACTAAAATTTCAGAATCAAGAACTAGGGACCGGAAAACGGCAAAACACTTTTCTCTTTGTCCATGTCTCATGTTTACTCATCTCCATATGGCTGCTTTCTTCTCTGATAAGACTCTTCAAGTGTCCAGGAAGATGGCCATGGCCAGCTCCTGAATCCCATCCAGCAAGACCAGTCACTCGCCTAAAGAGAGAACTTTGTCTTCCTGTCATTTACATATCAATCCCAGGGAGACTCTGATTGGTCCTATTGGTCTAGGGGGAACAATCACTATTTGGGTTTATATGTGTGCCCATCCTCCCCCAGACTGCATAAAGCACAGGTGAAATTTTTTTTAATTAACATATAATGTATTATTTGCCCCAAGGGTGCAGGTCTGTGATTCATCTGTGTTACACATTTCACAGAACTCACCATATCACATACCCTCCCCAATGTTCATAACCCAGCCACCTTCTCCATCCCTGCAAACCTCAGTTTGTTTTGTGAGATTAAGTCTGTTATGGTTTGTCTCTCTCCCCAACCCAACTTGTTTCATTTTTTCCCTCCCTACCTACCATGACCCGTTAAACTGCCTTTCAAATTCCTCATATCAGAGAGATCATATGATAATTGCCTTTCTCTCATTGACTTACTTCACTTAGCATAATACCCTCTAGTTCCATCCAAGTCATTGCAAATGCAAATATTTCATTTTTGATGGCTGCATAGTATACCGCTGTGTGTGTGAGTGTGTGTGTGTGTGTGTGTGTGTGTGCCTCTGGGTGTCTCTGTTTCAGTGCGTAAAGAGGACCTGGCCATGCCATCGTGGGTGGAGATTCCCCAAGCAGGATCAGGCTGATGAGGGGTTAGACGTCTGGTGGGCAAGTCATGTTCAAACACCAGTTTAAGCCTGGTTAAGTGGGATTGGGTGTAGGGTCTACACCCTTCTGCCCAGGGTTTATCCTGAGACCCTGAGGGGATGGGTCCATGACCCAGGAGCTCAGCTAACCCTAACAGTAACCACTAACACTGACCCTGACACTGATGTGAGCCTGCCCCAAATGCTAACCCAAGCCCTGACCCGAACGCTGACCCTAAACCTAACACTAACCACTACCCTAAACCAAACCCTAACCCTGACCTTATGCTATCTAACCCTAACCCTAAACATAACCCTACTTCTAACTCTAAACCTAACCCCAATCCCAAACCATACTGCCAAAACCTAGCTGTGAAACTGAACCAAAAATTGACCCTAAACCAAAGCCAGACCCTAAAACTGACCCTGGCCCTGACCTTCAGGTGACCCTGACCCTGACCCTAAGCCTAACCTTGACACTAACACTGACCACTACATAATCCTGTCCCTGACCCAAATGTGGACTTTAATCCAATACCTGAACTTGACAGTAAACCTGACACTGGCGCTAAACTTCACCCTGACCCTGACCCAGACCATGACCATAAAACTACCCTGACCCTAACAGTCACCCAGACCCTGACCTGAACACTAAATCTGACCCTGACTGTGAGCCTGAACCTAACTCTAACCCTAAATGTAGCCCTGACCCTGACACTAACACGGGCCCTCCCCCGAATCCTATCGCTGAAGCTAAAACTAACACTAACCCATAACCCTACCACGGACCCTGATCCTAACAAGTTCTAACCCTAACCGTCAACCAAACGCTAACCCTAACACTAACCCTAAACTTTAACAATAACCCTGACCCTATACCTGACTATGATCATAACCCTAACCCTGAACTTTGCCTATACCAGACCTTGACCCTAAACCTGACCCTGGCCCTGACCCTAAACCTAACCATGACCCTAACAATGACCACTATATAACCCTGTCGCTGACCCGAATGTGGACTTTAAACCAATATCTGATCCTGACCGTAAACCTGACACTGGCCCTAGACTTCACCCTGACCCTGACCCAGGCAAAGACCATAAACCTAACCCTGACACTAACAGTGACCCTGACCCTGACCCTAACACTAACCCTGATACTGAATGTGAGCCTGACCCTAACTCTAAACCTAAACGTAACCCTGACCCTGACACTAACACGGGCCCTGACTCGAAACCTAATCCTGAACCTAACCCTAAAACTAACCCCTAACATTGTCCCTGACACTGATCGAACCCAGTCTAACCCTAATCCTCAACATACCTCTAACCCTAACCCTAATCCCACTTTAACAATAATCCTGACCCTCTCCCTGACCCTGATCATAGCTCTAACTCTGAACTTTGCCTATGTCAGAACTTAACCTTAAACCTGACCCTGGCCTTGACCTTAACACTGACCCTAACCCTGACTGTAACCTAAATCTGACCCAATCCGTGATCCTGAAAAGAATCGTAACCCTAAAGCTAACCCTGATCCTGAACCTACTCATAAAACAGAACCTAAACATAAAGCTGACCTTACCATAACCATGAACCTAACCCTGACCCTGACCCTAAACCTGACACTAAACCTGTCCCAAACCTGACCCTGACCCTGACATGAACCTTGCCCCCAAACCAAAACTAGAACCTGACCCTAAATCTAACCATGACCCTGAACCTGACCCTAAACCTAACCGTCACCCTAACACTGACCCTGAACCTGACTCTGACCGTAACGTTAACCCTGACCCTACTGTGAGCCTGACCCTAAACCTAACCATGAACCTAACCCTAACACTGACCCCTACCCTAAGCCTTGCGCTAACCCTGACCCCAATGACGTCTAACACTAACCTTGACCCTACGTCTTTCTTAACCCTAACCCTAACACTAACCTAGTCTAAAACCAGCTCTGTTCCTTCCAGCGGGGACAACAGCTGCACCCAGGCTTCCCACGGGCTGGGTGGAGGCTGTATGCGGGTCACTGGATGGGCCCTGCATTGAGTGGAGTGTGAGCCTTGAGCAGCTTGGGGACCGGCGGCTCAGGGAGCTCTGGTGCAGCAGGAAGTTCGGTAAGGAGCCCCCAGGCAGTGGTGACCTCACTACCGTGATGACAGAGCCCAACGGAATTGGAACCCACGTATCCAGGCACCCCATTACAGAGAAAACCCCCCTGCCCAGATCATTTCAAGGCACATCCTAAAGAAAGCGACAAGTTCTTCTGCTGTACTGAAGCCGAGAGGATGCAGGGAGAAGTGAGCTCGCCCACCAGACACGTCCCCTCCCTGGCAGGTCATATCAGGTTTCCCCAAAGCCTCAGGCCCTTTGGCTAATAAAATCAAAAGGTGACACGAGGGGGCTCAGAGTCAGAGAGTCCCACACCTTCTGATCCACTGGTGTAGCCCTTGGTCTCCTCACCGTCTCTGTGTGTGTGTGTGTGTGTGTGTGTGTGCCTCTGGGTGTCTGTGTGTCTGTGTGTAAAGAAGACCTGGCCATGCCATCGTGGGTGGAGATGCCCCAAGCAGGATCAGGCTGATGAGGGGTTAGATGTCGGTCTGGTGGGCAAGTCATGTTCACACCCCAGTTTAAGGCTGGTTAAGTGGGATCAGGTGTAGGGTCTACACCCTTCTGCCCAGGGTTTATCCTGAGACCCTGAAGGGATGGGTCCATGACCCAGGATCGGGCTAACCCTAACAGTAACCACTAACCCTGACCCTGACACTGACAGTGAGCCCGCCCAAACCCTAACCCAAGCCATGACCCTAACCCTGACCCTGACTGTGATCCTGACCCTAACCCTAAACCTAAAACTAAACCTGACACTGACCCTGATGTGGACCCTGAACCTAAACTTAACTCTGACATTACTGTAACCATGACTCATACCTAACCATGACCCTGACCCTGTCCCTAATCCTAACCCTGACGCTGACCTAATACTGACCCTAAACCTGACTGTGACTGTGAACCTGATGCTAATCCTAAACCTAAAGGTAACTCTAACCATGACCCTAATACAGACCTTGAACCTAAACCTTACGCTGACCCTGACCCTAACAATAACCCCTACCCTAAACCAAACCTTTACTCTGACCTTACGCTGTCTAACCCTAACCCTAACCATATCCCTACTTCTAACACTAACCCTAACCCCAATACCAAACCCAATCACCAAAGCCTAACAGTGACACTGAACCGAACATTGACCCTAAACCAAAGCCCAAACCTAAGCCTGACCTTGGCTATGACCTTCAGCTAATCCTGACCCTGAGCCTAATCCTAACCATGACACTAAACTGACCACTACATAACCCTGTCCTTGACCCAAATGTAGACTTTAAACCAATACCTGAACCTGACCATAAACCTGACACTGGCGCTAAACTTAACGCTGACCCTGACCCAGACCATGACCATAAACCTAACCCTGAGCCTAACAGTGATTCCGACCCTGACCTGAACACTAATCCTGAGCCTGACTTTTAGCCTGACCCTAACTCTAACCCTAAATGTAACCCAGACACTGACACTAACACGGGCCCTACAAGTATCCTATTGCTGAAACTAACTCTAACACTAACCCCTAACCTACCACGGACCCTGACCCTAACACGTTATAACCCTAACCATCAACCTAACGCTAACTCTAATACTAACCCTAAACTTTACAATAACCCTGACCCTATACCTGACTATGATCATAACCCTAACTCTGAACTTTGCTTCTACCAGACCCTGACCCTAAACCTGACCCTGGCCTTGACCCTAAATCTAACCATGACCCTAACAATGGCCACTACATAACACTGTCAATGACCCTAATGTGGAATTTAACCCAATACCTGAACCTGACCGCAAACCTGATCCAGGCCCTGGATTTCACCCTGACCCTAACCCAGGTAAAGACCATAAACCTAACCCTGACCCTAACAGTGACCCTGACCCTGACTCTGACACTAACCCTGGCACAAAATGGAATCAGGACCCTAACTCTAACCCTAAACGTAACCGTAACCCTGACACTAACACGGGCCCTGACCCAAAAATAATGCTGAACCTAACCGTAAAACTAACGCCTAACATTATCCCTGACACTGATCCTAACCCGGTCTAACCCTAACCCTCAGATTACCTCTAATCCTAACTCTAACCCCACTTTAACAATAATCCTGACCCTCTCCCTGACCCTGATCATAACCCTAAATCTGAACTTTGCCTATGTCAGACCTTAACCTTAAACCTGACCCTGGCCTTGACCTTAACACTGACCCTAACCCTGACTGTAAACCTAACTCTGACCCAATCCGTGAGCCTTAACAGAATCGTAACCCTAAAGCTAACCCTGATCCTGAACCTACTCATAAAACAGAACCTAAACATAAAGCTGACCTTACCATAACCATAAACCTAATCCTGACCCTGACCCTAACACTGACACTAAACCTGTCCCAAACCTAACCCTGATCCTGACATGAACCTTGCCCCCAAACAAAAACTTGACCATGATCCTGAACCTGAACCTTAACCGTCACCCTAACACTGACCCTGACCCTGACTCGGACCATAACAGTAACCCTGACCCTACTGTGAGCCTGACCCTAAACCTAACCATGATCCTAACCCTAACCCTGACCCCTACCCTAACCCTAATGCTGACCCTGACCCCAATGATGTCTCACCCTAACCCTAAACCTAAGTCTCTCGCTAACACTAACCCTAACCCTAACCTTACCTCGGTCTGAACCGATCTCTGTTCCCAGAAGTGGGGACAACAGTTGCATCCAGGACTCCCAGGGGCTGGGATTGGCTGTGTGGGGGTCACTGGATGAACAGGGCATGGGGTGGTGGGTGAGCCTTGAGCAGCTAGGGGATGGGCGCGCTCAGGGTGCTCTGGTGGGAGCAAAAAGTTTGGTAAGGAGCCCCCATTCAATGGTGACCTCACTTCCCTGACGACAGAGCCCAACGGAATTAGAATCCACGTATCAAGGCACCCCATTACAGAGAAAACCCCCCTGCCCAGCTCATTTCTAGGCACATCCTAAAGGAAGCGACATGTTCTTCTGCTGTACTGAAGCCCTGAGGATGCAGGGAGAAGAGAGATCACCCGCCATACACATCCCCTCACTGGCAGGTCATATCAGGCTTCCCCAACGCCTCAGGCCCTTTGGCAAATAAAATCAAAAGGTGACAAAAGGGGGCTCAGAGTCAGAGATTCCCATACCTTTTGATCGAGCGGTATAGCTCTAAGTCTCCTCCCCGTGTGTGTGTGTGTGTGTGTGTGTGTGTGTGTAGAGAGGTCCTGGCCATGCCATCGTGGGTGGAGATGTCCCGAGCAGGAGCAGGCTAAAGAGGGGTTAGATGCCTGGTGGGCAGGTCATGTTTACATCCCAGTGTAATGCTGGCTAAGTGGGATCGGGTGTGGGGTCTACAGCCTTCTGCCCAGGGTTTATCCTGAGAACCTAAAGGGAGGGGACAATGAACCAGGAGCGGGGCGAACCCTAACAGTAACCACTGACCCTGACCCTGACCCTGACACTGTGAGCCTGCCCCAAACCCTAACCCGAACCCTGACCCTGACCCTGAACCTAACCCTGACCGTGATCCCTACCTGAACCCTAAACCTAAACCTAAGCCTGACGCTGACCCTGATCCGGACCGTGAACCTAAACCTAAGTCTGAGATAACCTAACTATGACTCATCCCTAAACGTGACCCTACCTGAACCTAATCCTAATCCTGACGCTGATCTAACCCTGACCCTAACCCTAACCCTGTCCGTGACCGTGTGCATGACCCTAAACCTAATCCTAAAGGTAACCCTAACCCTGACCCTAATACGGACCCTCAAACCAAACCGAACGTTGACCCTGACAATAACACTAATCCCTACCCTAAACCAAACCCGAACGCTGACCTTACGCTGTCTAACCCTAACCCTCACCATACCACTACTTCTAACTCTAACCGTAACCCCATCCCAAACTTATCCCCTAAACCTAAATGTGACCATGAACCGAACATAAAGCAAAGCCTGAACCTAAACCTAACCCTGGCCCTGACCTTCACCTGAAACTGACCCTGACCCTAATACTAACCATGACCCTAACACTGACCACTACACAACCCTGTCCCTGACCCGAATGTGGACTTTAAACCAATACATGATCCTGAAGCCAAACCAGACACTGGGCCTAAACTTCACCCTGAACCTGACCCAGACCATGACAATCAACCTATCCCTGACCCTAACAGTGACCCCGACCCAGACCTGAACACTAAACCACACCCTGACTGTGAGCCTGACCCTTACTGTAACCCTAAACTTAACCCTGACCCTGACACTAACAAGGGCCGTACCCTGAAACCTAACGCTGAACCTAACCCTAAAACTAACCCCTAACATTATCCCTGAAACTGACCCTAACCTGGTCTAACCCTAACCCTCAACCTACCTCGAACCCTAACCCTAACCCCACTTTAACAATAATCCGGACCCTCTCCCTGACCCTGATCATAACCCTAACTCTGAACTTTGCCTATGTCAGACCTTAACCTTAAACCTGACACTGGCCTTGACCTTTTTTTTTTTTTTTGAAGATTTTATTTATTTATTTGACAGAGAGAGATCACAAGAAGGCAGAGAGGCAGGCAGAGAGAGAGAAGAGGATACAGGCTCCCTGCTGAGCAGAGAGCCCAATGCTGGACTCCATCCCAGGACCCTGAGATCATGACCTGAGCCGAAGGCAGCTGCTTAACCCACTGAGCAACCCAGGCGCCCATGGCCTTGACCTTAACACTGACCCTAACCTGACTGTAAACCTAACTCTGACCCAATCCGTGATCCTGAAGAGAATCGTAACCCTAAAGCTAACCCTGATCCTGAACCTACTCATAAATCAGAACCTAAACATAAAGCTGACCTTACCATAACCATGAACGTAACCCTGACCCTGACCCTAACTCTGACACTAAACCTGTTCCCAAACCTAACCCTGACACTGACATGAACCTTGCCCCCACACCAAAACTTGAACCTGACCCTAAACCTAACCGTCATCCTAACACTGACCCTGTCCCTGACTGTGACCGTAATGCCAACTGTGACCCTACTGTGAGTCTGACCCTAAACCTAACCATGAACCTAACCCTAACCCTGACCCCTACCCTAAGCCTTACGCTAACCCTGGCCTCAACGACGTCTAACCCTAAGCCTGACCCTAAGTCTTTCTTAACCCTAACCCTAACACTAACCTTGTCTAAACCCAGCTCTGTTCCCTCCAGCAGGGACAACCCCTGCACCCAGGCCTCCCAGGTGCTGGGAGGAGGCTATATGGGGGTCACTGGATGGGCACTGCATTGAGTGGAGTGTGAGCCTTGAGCAGCATGGGGACCGGCAGCTCAGGGAGCTCTGGTGCAGCAGGAAGTTCGGTAAGGAGCCCCCAGGCAGTCGTGACCTCACTTCCCTGACGACAGAGCCCAAAGGAATTGGAACCCACGTATCCAGGCACCCCATTACAGAGAAAGCCCCCTGCCCAGCTCATTTCTAGGCACATCCTAAAGGAAGCGACATGTTCTTCTGCTGTACTGAAGCCGAGAGGATTCAGGGAGAAGAGAGCTCGCCGGCCAGACAAGTCCCCTCCCTGGCAGGTCATATCAGGTTTCCCCAACGCCTCAGGCCTTTGGCTAATAAAATCAAAAGGAGACATGAGGGGGCTCAGAGTCAGAGAGTCCCACACCTTCTATTCGACCGGTGTGTAGCCCTAGGTCTCCTCCCCGTCTTGTGTGTGTTTGTGTGTGTGTGTGTGTGTGTGTGTGTGTGTGCCACTGGGTGGTTCTGTGTCTGTGTGTAAAGAGGACCTGGCCATGCCATCGTGGATGGAGATGCCCCAAGCAGGATCAGGCTGATGAGGGGTTAGATGTCTGGTGGGTAAGTCATGTTCACACCCCAGTTTAAGGCTGGTTAAGTGGGATCGGGTGTAGGGTCTACACTCTTCTGCCCAGGGTTTACCCTTGAGACCGTGAAGGGATGGTTCCATGACCCAGGAGCGGGGCTAACCCTAACAGTAACCACTAACCCGTGACCCCTGACACTGACTGTGAGCCTGCCCCAAAAACCCTAACCCGAACCCTGACCCTGACCCTGACCCTAACCCTGACCGTGATCACGACCTTGAATACCCAAAACCTAAACCTAAAGCCTGACGCTGACCCTTATCCGGACCCTGGAACTAAACCTAACTCTGAGATAACCTAACTATGACTCATCCCTAACCGTGACCCTGACCCTGACCCTAATCCTAACCCTGACGCTGAAACTAACACCTGACCCTAGCACTAACCCTGACCGTGACTGTGTGCCTGAACCTAAACCTAACCCTAAAGGTAACCCCAACCCTCACCCAAATACAGACCCTGAACCTGAAAACCGAAGGCTGGACTGACCCTGAACCTAACACTAACACCAGTACCCTAAACCAAACCCCTCACCCTGAACTTACGCTGTCTAACCCTAACCCTCACGATAACACTACTTCTAACTCTAACCCTAACCCCCATCCCAAACTTTTCCCCTAAACCTAACTGTGAACCTGAACCGAAACATAAAGCAAAGCCTGAACCTAAACCTGACCATGGCCCTGACATTCACGTGACCCTGACCCTGACCAGAATTCTAACCATGATTTTAACAACTGACCACTACATAACCCTGGTCAGTGACCTTGAATGTGGACTTTTAAACCATAACCTGATCCTGACGCTAAACCTGACACTGGCCCGAAACTTCACCGTGACCCCTGACCCAGACCATGACCATCAACCTAACCCTGACCCGAACGGTAACCCCGACCCCCAGACCTGAACACTAAAACAGAACCTGACTGTTGAGCCTGACCCTTACTGTAAACTCTAAGCGTAACCCTGACCCTGAAACTAACACGGGCCCGTACCCCGAAATCCTATCGCTGAAGCTAACCCTAACACTAACCCCCCTAACCCTATCTCAGACCCTGACCCTAACCAAGTCTAACCCTAACCCTCAAAAACTAACTCTAAACCCTAACACTAACCCTAAATTTTAACAATAACCCTTACCCTATACCTGACTATGATCATAACCCTAACCCTGAACTTTGCCTATGTACCAGACCCTGACCTAAACCTGACCCTGGCCCCTGACCCTAAACCTAACCATGACACTAACACTGACCACTACTAACATAACTTGTCCCTTGACCCAAATGTGGACCTCTGTGAACACAATATCGGATTCTGACCCTAAACCAGACAACTGCCCCACAAAACTTCACCCTGACCCTGACCCAGGCCATGACCATAAACCTAACTCTGACCCTAACAGTGACCCTAAACATGACCCTAACCACTAACCCTAACAGTTGAATGTGCTGAGCCTGACCCTAACTCTTACCCCTCTAAACGTAACCCTGACCCTGACACTAACGTGGGCCCTACCCCGAATCCTATCGCTGATCCTAACCCCTAACACTAAACCCTAACCCTACTACGGACCCGGACCTAAATGAGGTCTAAAAACCCTCAACCTAACTCTAACACTAAACCTAACCCTAAACTTTAACAATAAACCCGGACCCTATGCACTGATTACGATCATGACCCTTAACTGGACTTTTGCCTATAGCAGACCCCCTGACCCTAAATCTGACCCTAGCCTGGAAACATAAACCTAACCATGACCCTAACAATGACCACTAAATTATCCTGTCCAACCCAGAATCTGGACTTTTTAAACCAATACCTGAACCTGACAATAAAATTTACAATGGACAACTGGCCAGACTTCACACTGACCACCGACACAGGCAAATCAACCCGACCAGAAACCTAAGCCCCGACATAACAGTGACCCTGACCCTGAATCCCTAACACACTAACCCTTGACACTGAATGTGAGCCTGAAACACATTATCTCTAACCATAATTACGTAACCCTGCAATTCCTGACACTACCACGGGCCCTGACCCGAAACCTAACCCGCTGAACCGCCAACACGTACCCAAACTAACCCCTAACATTATCCCTGACAATGACCCGTCCCCCTAACCCGACGTGACCTAACCCATAGCCCTAAATCCTACCATCTAACCCTAACCCTACCCTGAACTACTTTAACATATAATCCTGACCCTCTCCTGGACACTGATCACCTATTAACCCTAAACTCTGATGCTTTGCCTATGTGTCAGAATCTATGAACCTAAAACCTTGACCCTTGCCCATATAACCAACCAATGACCCTAAACACCTGACCTGCAACCTAACTCTAACCCAATGCCTGTGAACCTTTGAACCCGATTAGTATACCCTACCAAGCCTAACCCTGATGCTGATCCTAACTCATGAAAACAGAACTGACAACATAAAGCTGACCTTGACCATAACACATGAACTGACCCCCTGATTCCTCTTCGTACCCTAACCCTGACACTAAACCCTGTCATACAAACCTAAACACTGACCCTGGACATGGATCCTCTGCCCACACCAACCCCAAAGCTTGAACCATGACAGCTAACTTTTGACCAGTCCCTGCCTGGACATAAATACTAACTGTAGCCTACACTGACCTGACCCTGACTCTGGACCGTAAACGCCTACACCCTGTGAACCTTACTGTAATCCAATGACCCTTGCCAAACCGAAACATGAATCCTCCAACCATAACCCTGCAACCCTACCCTAAACTAGTACGCTAACCGTGACCCCAAAAAAGACCGCTCTGCTAACCCTAAACCTGACCATAAGTCATTCTTATGCCCTAAACCCTAACACTTAATATCCCCCGTTCTAAACCCAGCCTCTGTTCCACCTCCCCCAGATTGGGGACAACAGCTGCGACCGCCTTTAGGACTCCCAGGGGCCATGGGGGGAGGCTGTATGGGGTTGTCACTGGCTCATGGGCACTGCATTGAGTGGAGTGGAGCCTTGAGCAGTCTGGGTACACGGCACAGCTCAGGGAGCTCTCCGGTGGAGCAGGAAGTTCGGTTAAGGAGCCCCCAGGATTCAGTGTGACCTCACTTCCTGCCGAAAAGATTGACCAACAGGCATGGAAAACCCAACGTAGTACAGGCCACCAGTATAATTGAGGAAACGCACCTTTTTTCGGCCGAGACTCAATCTTTTAGGCATTCACCCATCCTAAAGGAAGCGGAACACATTGTTCTCTGTTGTACTAAAGCGAGGAGGATGCAGGGAAAAGAGACAGGCTCTCCTGCCAGACAACACTACACACTACTCTGTGCACCGGTAATATCAGGTTTCCCCACAATGCCTCAGGCCTTGTGGCTAATTTAAAATCACATACGGGACCACCAGGGGCCGATCAGAGTCAGAGAGTTCCAACCCCTTCTTATCATTTATTGTGTTAGCCATAGGTCTCCTCCCTGTCTCTGTGTGTTGGGTGTGTGTGTGCGTGTGCCCCTCTGGGTGTCCTGTGTGTCCCGTGTGTAAAGAGGACCTGGCCATGCCATCCTGGGTGAGATGCCCCAAGCAGGATCAGGCTGCCGAGGGGTAGATGTTCTGGTGGGCAAGTCATG